>NC_133332.1:249713773-249858773 GCF_042186555.1 Aquarana catesbeiana | reverse complement strand
CTTAGGAGTTCCCTTCACTGGAACTGAGGGGCCAAGCCCAACATCTGAAAAACAACCCCACACCATAATCCCCTCTCCACCAAAATGATTTGGACCAGTGCACAAAGCAAAGTCCATAAAGACATAGATGATCGTGTTTGGGGTGGAGGAACTTGACTGGCCTGCACAGAGTCCTGACCTCAACCTGATATCTGTGGGATGAATGAGAGCGGAGACTGTGAGCCAGGCCTTCTCGTCCAACATCAGTGCCTGACCTCACAAATGCGCTTCTGGAAGAATGGTCAAACATTCCCATAGACACACTCCTAAACCTTGTGGACAGCCTTCCTAGAAGAGTTGAAGCTGTTATAGCTGCAAAGGGTGGGCCAACTCAATATTGAACCCTACAGACGAAGACTGGGATGCCATTAAAGTGCATGTGCATGTGCGTGTAAAGGCAGGTGTCCCAATACTTTTGGTACATAGTGTAGATGTGAAGCACTGCGTAAATTGACGTCACTGTATAAGTACCTGTAATAAATAGATAAAATATATTGCTAAGGCACGGTATTTCTCAGTACTTTTCAGTGAAAAGCGTCTGTTGGGGGCGCTCTCTGCAGATGGGAAAAGGGGGCAGTTCATTCGTATTCTGGGTGGTGGGGTGATTTTTTTTCTTTTTTAATTTTTTTTTATGTATTGTCTTTATACTGACTTGTCTATTTCCAGTTCCTCTATACAGAGCAATGCCGCTTTTCTTGGCTGTCATTGCAGAGCCTTTTACCCCAGCAGATTAATCTGGTTCTTCACTTCCCATCATCCCCGGGTGACACGGCGCTCCGCTCACACATCTGACCTTTGCTAATTGCTTGGCTTGGTGTTAAGGCCGGAGCTGTCATAGCCGGTGTCTCCAATCTGTCTCTTCATGGGAAATCGATACGTGGCAAACTTCGAGGGAGAATTCCGTCTTATTTCGGAGTGTCAGATATGAACACAAATCCCCGTTGTTCACACATCAGGTTTAAAGAGACCTGTCCCGGTGTTCTCATCTTCTTCATATTGCACACCCAGCAGGGTTTAGTTACACCTAAGAGCAGGAAATATCAATGCTTAAAGCGGTATTCAACCCATAACTAAAAATGGAACATAAAAATCAAAAACAAAGGTAAAGTGAAGTGGGATTTTGTATGTACCCCTGTGGGGCTTAAACAAGTCATTCTTGCATATTAAAGCAGAACAAAACTAAACTGTTGTTCCTAGCCCTCTCTGTAAACTATAGACCATCACCCCCTATATTTAGAAGAGGAGCAGTCTAGAAGTTCTTCCTGTCTTAGAGTGACAACACTTCTAGGCTATCACTGGGGTTGTCGTGTTGCTGGGGGGGGGGGGGTATTGTTGCAGAGAAAGGAGGTCTATTTTGCTAGGAAAGGGTCTATTTTTGCTGGTGGGGGATCTTTTGTTGGAGGGAACCTATTGTTGCCGACAAGGCTATTTTGCGGCGGGTGCAGTGTTGCCAACCGTCAGTGTTTTTACTGGCAGCCAGTAAAAAACAGGCAATTTTCTCCTGCCAGTAAATGCCTGTGAAAGTAAAAAGTTGCCAGTAAAAAATATGGCTCTGACGCTCGGCTTGGTTCCGGAGTTGGCTGAGACCATCCCAGTGCCTGCTACAGTGTGATCCAGCGGCTCTGGCGGAGATGGTGCCTGAGCGTGTCCTGTGATGTCGTGGTGCAATGGAGCCAAGCAGAGCGGCCAGAGCCTCGTGTGCGGGTCTGCGGTTTTGGAGCAAGGCAAGCTGGGACCGTCAGTGCTGTTTAGACTGGAGTGGACTGGAGGGAGCGCTTGCCTTGGAGAGAGACTGTCACTGTGGCTCCGGAGGGGACATGTTGTGTAAGTGAGGTCTCATCATCATCTGTGCTGCTGCACACTGCTGTCAGTGTCACTGTGAGAGTCCATTTTATGTGTGTGTGCCTTCCTATTCTAATTTATTGCCCTCCTGAGTCCTGTCCCTGAGCTACTCACTTACTATATGGAAAATAAAATAAGAAATATGTTTTTTGCCTTATCTACTTTAAATCATATTGCTAATTGCATGTTGTATTTGTAGCCTAAATACTCCCATTTGCACTTCAAACTGTAATTTTGTAACTTTTGGAAATGCCAGTAAAAACGTGGCTGTGCCAGTAAATTTTGGGTGTTGTGTCAGTAAATTTCAACCTGGTAGGTTGGCAACACTGGGTGGGTGTGGATCAATTGATGCTGGTGGGGGGGACTGTTGTTGCTGGGGGGGTTGTCGTTTTTGTTCCTGGGGGAAAATTATTGTTGCTTGTGGCGTCTTGTTGCTGGAGGGATCTATTGTTGGTGGGGGGGGGGGGGTTGTAGCTACAGGTCATGCACTTTACTGCCTTTCTTGTTATTAACACATTCTATACAATTAATTACAATTACATTACTTAGCACCACAAAATGATACTTTGGTTCTGTATTCTCTAAAAAGGGGGGAGGGTGGAGTACCAGACATGTGCCGTTGCTCGGAGGTGGGTAGGGGGTGGAGACAAGAGGTGACTCGGGGGGAGGGAGGAGTACCTGTACCCAGGGCTTTTCTTCTCAGAAAATAGGTGCAGAAACTCAACCAGGACCCCCCCCAAAAAAAACTCCCCCCATACTCACACCTTTCAATGTGAGAGGGTCTTACAGGGGCATTAAATATCAAGAGTGCTTTATGTACAGAGTGCAGAGTTCTAGGGGGGGTTACACAGAGAGTGCCGAGTTCAGGGGTGCGCTATGTACATAGTGCCGAGTTCAGGGGTGCGCTATGTACATAGTGCCGAGTTCAGGGGTGCGCTATGTACATAGTGCAGAGTTCAGGGGTGCGCTATGTATATAGTGTAGAGTTCAGGGGTACGCTATGTACATAGTGCAGAGTTCAGGGGTGCGCGATGTACATAGTGCAGAGTTCAGGGGTGCACTGAATATTTAGTGCAGAGTTCAGTGGTGCACTACACACACAGTGCAGAATTCAGTCTTCTTCCACAACTGCTTACCTCTGCATCCCCATCCGCATCTCACTTTCACTCCTCTTCTGCTGACCTTGGCGTGCAATCCTCCCACTGCCCCCACCCCACCTTCTCCCCCCACCTTAAACACTCCACCATCTTCCACATATCTTACTTTTTGTTGCTGTTATCAGCTGGTGTGTTGGCATCTGCTTTACACCCCAGGCACCTGCATCTCCCTTGTCCCCATCCTGCACTCAGTGGGAGCCACTCAGGAGATCAGATCTGTGGGAGCCATTGGGAGGCAAGCGGTCACTTGTGAACACAGAAGCTGAACTTTTGTGTTTACAAGTGACAATGGTGAGCAGGGAGCGGAGGGCCTGAGCCAAAAGTGGTGGAATTGAGTTCCACCAAGTTCCAGCTGAAAAAAAGCCCTGCCTATACCTATTCTCCAAGGAAAAAAAAAAAGTTGGTGAAAAATGACAAAAACTATTGCAGCTTCCACATGATAAGCCCTAATATTCTACATTTTAGTTCTTTGGTTTAGATACTCTTTAGAACTGAGGAGGAAAGTTAGCTAAGAATCAACAGCACAGTGTTAATCAAAGACTGAAGGAGGAGTTCACCAATGGCAAGATGAAAGCCAATTTCCGGAGATGTAGTGGATGTATTCGGGAGTTTCTGACTGAAGTACAGCAGCGTGGAAAGAATAAAAGAATAAGCAGCGGAGACCACTTAGATGTTAGAGGATCATATAAAGTCCTATAGAATTGTGGGCAGTAGCGAAAGGCAACTGATGATTATAAAGGTAATGTGAAGCTGAAGAGTAGAATGACGGGTCAAGGTCACACAATACTGAAGAAGAGTTGAGGACTTTGTGTGTTCTAGTATTTGCAGACAAAAGGCATGGATATGAGGTTTTGACCTGACGGAGGAGAGAAGCAGTTGCTGCAGTAGAGTTCACATATATAGGACATGGATAGGATAAAGGGTATGCAGAGGTGTGGAAGGTGATGTTCTGAGCTGTGAAGGTTAGTACAGTGAAGCTGGGAGGACAACATAGAGCCAGGTTTATGGTGGACACCATAGAGCAGCCATTCTCAACTAGAGTCCCTCCGGAGTTTGTTAGGGGTTCCGAGAGCTGCAGATGATTGACCTCCCATTTGATGGTGTCTGCATAATTGTGGAGCCAATACTACTTGGCAGTTCCACACCAATGATATTTTTATCTGTCTGTCTTCAATATTATTATGAATAGTTTTCCCAGCCTCTGCTCAAGCAGATGACCAGCAGGCTTTATAGTTGGATGATGGAGACTGGGGTGAGAGGATTTGTATAGCTAAAGTTCTGAATGAGATGATATTGCATGCTTGTCGCATTGCATTGGGCAGTGATATGGTGCATGTGTGTGGTCTCCCAGCTAGAGCCAGGACAAGGGGTGGGGCAGGAGGGGAAGCTGCCCGGGCGCAGTGGTTTCATGTGGTGGTGGTGGGGGGGATGCTGATTGGCAACTTCAGGATGATAGCAGTATCCATACTCTTATCAGCTCTTCGTCCTCCAGCTCCTCCTTCCTGTGAGTGCAGTGTCTCTATATTCGTTTTAGTAAGAGGACCCCAGTGTGTGTGCAGACATGCGCATCGGCGTTTGTGCTACATTTTTAAAGATGGCAATGCAGACAAAAGGTGGGGGAGGGCAGTGATGGCATGGTTCTGCTTTAAGTATAGTATATAAATTCAACATCCTTTAATTTTACTTGGTCCACTTCACATAAGTACATAAGAAGTACTTGTATTTCTCAACGTGTTTCCCTATGCGCTTCCTCAGGAGATTGAGGCAACAAACAAGCCAATAGATAAGGGTGTAGCCCAAAAAAGACATGGGTATTACCGCCGGATAGTCGCACACCTACCCTGTGAGGTGCTGTTGGGAGAGGGACTACCGAAGCTTGCATGAAGGCCACATCATTACCAAGTTGTCCTCAGTATGGGGGTCTCCTACCACAAACTCCCATTTTACAGACTGGAGCTCATTATGATGGCTATTATATTGATCCCAGGTTTCACGGAGACCACAAAGATCTATAATACAATGGCTTTGCACCAACGCTAGTCATCAATAATGAATCTAAAGTAAAGAATCGATGGAAAGCATGGGATAGTCCCTAATATTATACTATGGCTTAACCACCACTAGTCTCCCTCACACCAATGTATGTCCAAAAGTTCACCACACCACCACTCCCAGAAGGGAGAAGAATGTGAAGAATCTTCATGGGGCCATAGCAAAGATTGGGGGAAGGGGCATGGACAGGTGTGGTATAAAGCCTCGTCTTTTGCAAGTCCTGGGTTTTTATATTTTTTAGCCAAGTTAGTCGCCATGATAGCATTGTGTCAGGGCTGTTCTTACAATTCAGCAAAGTGAGACTATTCACAAGGGAAGTTTTCAGGTGACACTGACATCTTGCCTTCTCCCTCTATGTGCTTCCTGAGAAAACTTGTACTGATAAAGTATGGAAGCTGCTGTTGCTGACCTTCTAAGAATACCACTTGCCTGGCTTTCATGCCTCTCCATTGGCTTTAGTATCTGCTGAGATGGTGGCCTTCAAAAGTGCAGAGTGATGACATTATTCTGACTTTCCTGATTCGCATACTTGTTCCAACTCTGAGTCCCAGAAAGTATTGAAACCAGTGACAGCCAGGCAATTGGCATTTTTAGAGGGCGGTCAACAATGGCAGCCTCTGTTTTGTCTCAATACATGTTTTTCTGTAATGTAGGGTCTTTATCACTGCATTAATTCAGAGAAACATATACAAGCAGTTGGATTATTGTGATACTTTGTAGATCATCAATCACAGGAAATGAAAAGTTCTCCACACCACCACTCCTGGAAGGGTTGAATGTGAAGAATCTTCATGGGGCCATAGCAAACATTGGAGGAACGGGCATTTACAGTTGAGTATAAAGCCTCATCTTTTGCAAGAACTGAGTTTTTACATTTTTTAGCCAAGTTAGTCGCCATCATAGTGCTGTATCAGAGCTGTTCCTTAAATTCAGCAAGGCGAGACTGTCAATGTAGGGTCTTTATCACTGTATTCAGTCAAATAAACCTATACAAGCAGTTGAATTACTGTGATAGATCATCAACCACATTGCTGAAGCTTCTACGAAATGAAAAGTACTCTATGAATGGTGGAGAAGGAACTTTCATTTATCCGCCCTTCCTCCATTCGTACATCGCTTTGCATTAATGGAAGAATGGGACGGTAAAGGCAGGCATAGTTAGCGCTCCGGAAGATTACCACTTCAGGGGTATGCATGGGCAGAGGATGTAGGATTTCAACCGGGACAGCTGTTGCTAGCTAGCACAGGGGACAAGTCCCGTCTCTTGTGCTGATTTATTTTTAATAAACTAAATTTAGGCGTTAAAGCTGAAGTTTAGATATGACAATTTTTATATAGTCACATTGGTCCAACTAGGACCATTGTAAATATGCCTGTGCCATATCTGTGAGATCCCTGTGGAACCTGGAAATCCCTGTAGTAGTCACCACTACTACACTGCTCACCACTAGCTCATTGATCCATACTTCCCAACCATCCCAGATTAGCCGGGACCATCCCGGTATTTGATGTAAGTCCCAGCAAATCATGGCTGAGTCCCTGAGTGGAACCCAGTGCCGGAATAAGTTATGGCACTTGGTTCCAGTACCTTGTCCAGTGTTAGCATGGGCACTGGTTTTGCGGGGTGTATGGGGCACCACACACTGATCCACTCTCTGTATTGCAGCTGACATCTCCCCACTGGCTGCCTGTCACAGTAACAGGGAGAGGTCGTTTGCAATACAGAGACTGGATCACGGTGTGTGGTATCACATACACTATGTATTGGCTGCTCGGGCTCCCTCCTCCTCCCCCCCCCGGGCCCCCCATATACCTTCTCTCCGCTGCCTCTGGCAGCAGTCCCATCCCGGAGCCATCTGCTCAGCCTGTCCCTATTGCACTCAGTGATTGTTACTGCTCCCTTCCCTGAGCGACAGCGGGATGGGGCGCAGAGCTGTCAGCCAGCCAAGTTCCTGGGAGTGGATTGTCTAAGCCAGTGGTAGCTATCCCCGCAGGGGTGCCGCCCCCCCTAATCCATTCGTCCGGCCCCTAATCTATATGCAGGGTGCAGGACATATGGATTCCTATGGGGTTTTTTTTTTTTTTGGAACCACATGATTACAGCCGGAGGCTCTAATTGGCTTCAAAAAGGGTGGGCTCGGGGCGCAGAGCGTTTCTCCTCCTGGCCAATCAGTTAGCGGGTCCTGAATCCGATTGGCTGGGAGTGCTAGGACCCGACTGGCCATGAGTCCTAACTCCTGATTGGACTGGAGAAGAAGCGACCACCGGGACCCGGGAGGAGACGCAGGGGGGGAAGCCGCCACCTGGATAAGTTAAGTGCAGGGGCTGGTGGGGGGCCTAGCGGGCAACAGGTGATCGATCCAGCGATTTGGGGGGGGGGGGGCGACGATCAAGCAAGCTCCATGGGGAGGGAGGGGTGTCTGGTTTTATGTGGTTGGCGGAATGGGGGGGTGGCGGGCTGCCCCCTGCAAAGAAAATTGAGCACCAGCCGCCACTGGTCTAAGTGCAGGTGGCCACGTCCCCCAAGCCCCACTTAATGCACACACAAAGCTGACCAATGTAATCCCCTCTCCCCCAGAAGTGTTTTATGGTTTGTCCTAACCCCGGAACTCTCACTTTTGGCATGTCAAAGGAAGTAGGTGCTAATTTACACTAGCATCATACTCTGAAGAGCAATTTGTAGTAGATCACTTTTCAGAGGGCGAATGATGGGTAGTGGGAAAGAGTTATGTTTTAACCCCTAAATATCCACACCACCACAGCGCAACTGTGTGCAGTTTGAAAGTTGGGAGGTATGTGGATCTTGTGCCGAGCGACTGCCCTGCTGAGTAGTGAGCACAGAAAGGCACCATTCAGGGAACATTTAGCAGTTTCTCAATGAATGCAAAGAGTTCACTGATTGGATGAGATGGCAACTGTGACATCACCGCTTTTCTACCGATGATAAGCTAGCTCTTTTCATTATAGTTTTGTAAAGCAGGAAAAGACTTGGTATTGGGGAGCATGCTTGGCCCCAATACATTTATTTCTATAAAATTACTATTAAAAGCAAATTTTGTCTTTGTCCAGATTATGGGACGCTACTGAGACAGATATGGGATGGACTGGAGTGGTGGCAGATTAGCATGATTGGGAAAGGACACCACCTTAGTTTTCATTCATGGAAGGTATAGTATATCTTCTATATATTGGAGGAGGGGTATTCGCCACTATTGATGAGTTTGCCTAGTCTTTTCCATTCACTCCACTCTCCTCCAGTCTTTCAGCAGGGAAGCTACTCAGAAGCATGTGATTTGTGATTTGTAAAATGGTTTCTCCCACTGACCTGGTATATTTGCCCAGCACCCAACACAGTTCCGCTTGCATGTATAATGTATGATATTAATGTAACTGCATCTTTGGGACACGAGAAGAGCAGTTCAGTGGATGGGGTGGTCATGTGATCATGGTGTGAAGGGACTGGGGTGCACGTGCTTCAATCTGGGCCGGGGTGCGTATGCACCATTTTTTTTCAAAGGGTAGGAAGGATGGCATGTACAGACAAGGAAGCCCATGGGTGATGTAGTCAGTAGGATGAGGTACCAAGTACTGCTGTGAGTGGTCTCATGACCTCTACAGTGCATGGTCTCCTACCAGAAATTCAGACTTGCAGCACTGATGCATAAGGAGCGAGTGACAACAAAAGTAAGAGACTGGGCATATATTCTCAAAAACTAGCCGAAGCTGTAGGTTGCCTAAATTAGAAGTGTTGGATAAGAAGGAAGGTTTAGCTATTCAGTCCCTCTGCCAGAACTGTGATGCTTCCCTTTAGTCAAGTTCATGTGACCAATGCCTAGGCTGACCTGGGAAGCTAGGGCGGTATTTTCTAAATATCACTGGACTTTTCAACCAGTAAAGTAGCAATACACCCTTCTCATTTAGCTTGTGTTTGAGACCGCGCTGGAGTGACTGGATTGGTCACTGGTCCTGAGTGGGTATTTTTGTGGGCAACAACACAAGCCAAATGAGAAGGGTGTAGTGCTACTTTAACCACTTAAGGCTTGGAAGGATTTTCCCCCCTAATGACCAGGCAATTTTTTGCGATACGGCACTGCGTCGCTTTAACTGACAATTGCGCAGTCATTCGACGTTGTACCCAAACAAAATTTATGTCCTTTTTTCCCCATAAATAGAGCTTTCTTTTGGAGGTATTTGATCACCTCTGCGTTTTTTTGGCGCTATAAACAATAAAAGAGCAACAATTTTGAAAAAAATATATTTTTTACTTTTTGCTATAATAAATATCCAAAATTGAAAAAAAGAAAAACACATTTCTTCATCAGTTTAGGCCAATATGTATTCTTCTACGTATTTTCGGTAAAAAAAAAAAAAAAATTGCAATAAGCGAACATTGATTGGTTTGTGTAAAAGTTATAGTGTCTACAAAATAGGGGATAGGTTTATGCCATTTTTATTATTTATTTATTTTTACTAGTAATGGCGGTGATCTGCGATTTGTAGCGGGACTGCTACATTGCAGCGGACATATCGGACACGTTTGACACTTTTTTGGGACCAGTGACATTTATACAGCGATCAGAGCTAAAAATAGCCACTGATTACTGTATAAATGTCACTGGCAGGGAAGGAGTTAAAACTAGGGGGCGATCAAGGGGTTAAGTGTTCCCTAGGGAGGTGTTTCCAACTGTGGGGGGAGTGTACTGACTAGAGGAGGAGAGAGATCGCTGTTCCTGATCACTAGTAACAACAGATCTCTCTCTACTCCCCTGTCAGAACGGGGATCTGTCCGTTTACATACACAGATCCCCGTTCTGGCTCTCTGTGGAGCTTTCGCGGGTAGCCGGCGGACATCGCGGCCGCCGGCCACGCGCGTTGGCTCCGGCATCGTGCCCCCTATTGCTCTTAAAATAGACGACGTACCCCTACGGTGATTCGCGCAGCCATGCCTACCTGCCGCAATATAATGACGGTGGCTGGTCAGCAAGCGGTTAATGGCTAAAAGAAGCCCAGTGATATTTCGAAAATACTGCGCTAGCTTCCCACGTCCGCCTAGGCATAGGTCACATGATCTTGGCTAAAGCTTCACAGTTATGGCAGAGGGACTGAATAACTGAACATCTGTTCCTTAATCCCCTTTTGGCTGATATAACGTGACCATGTATGAGAGCCCGCAGCATTTTCTCTGAGACAGATATAACTGGGCTTTGTATTCAGACATTTACTCATTATGACAGCAGTAGGGAATTTCACTACAGCACTGTTAAAGAAGAAGCGCAGTCCCTTTACTCTTGGCCCTACCCCCTTTACTGGTGCCACCCATGAGGAGATGTGCTGATGGGCTCTGCCCCTCCTTCAAGACCTGCAGCAGATCCGTTCATGAGCCGGTGCACGAGCTTGGTGTATTAGGACACAAAGTCCTCCTGTACCTCTCAAACCGCATTGTGTTTGCATTCAGGCGCACCCACACAGATGTGACAAAGGTTTCTTCCAGGGACTGAAGGCCAGACAGATCCCTTTAGTACATATGCTTACTTTTAGATTAGGCAAAACGTAATTCTCAAAGTCGAAAAATAAAACAAATACAATTGAGAGGGAACGGGCTGGAGCCAGATACAAACAATTACTTTTTGGGGAAGATGGTCCATTTTTAGAGGCAGTCCTGCCATATTCTAATTAGAGGTTTCGGTAAAATGACACATAGGGGCTAATTTCCTAGGACTGGAGGCTTCCAGGTTTTTTTTTTTTTTTGTAGAAGCTTAATTGAACAAGCTAAAGTTAGGAGCTGATTAGCTACCATGCACAGCTGCTCCAGATTACGCAGTTTTAGTAAATCAACCCCGTATTGTCAAAATGTAAGTAAAGATATTGTTTAAAGCAAAACTCCAGCCAAAATAAACAAGATAAAAAGAAACAGCTCTTAGGAATTGGATTGAATGATGACGGCCATTAGACTCTGAGCTGAGGTAATCCCGGACCAGCCCCCAATTTGTGACTGGACAGTGAAAGGAGAAGCAGTAAAAGGATGAGCTCAACTTTGTCACTATACTTTCTCCTTCTATCAGCAAGATTTCTGAAAGCACATGAACTTACTGGCTTCCTGCACTGCTTATTCCTCTCAGGAATTAGAGGAGGCTGATACCAGATCACATTCAGGTGCTTACACTACTTGCATTTAATAAATACATTTAATGATGTATTGCCGATTACAGAGCTGCATTTATTTGTATCTTTATACCCACCTGGAGTTCAGCTTTAGGCTAGGTTAACACCTGGACGTGTTGTGCGTGCACGTTTGCACGGGCACAGCAGCCCATTCATTTAAATGTGCTGTTGTACCTGCAAGAAACGTGGGAAAAAGTCCCTGACCCCTTTTTCTTAAAACGCAGTTGCATGGAACTGCATGGTGCCATAATTCTTAATGCCATCCCTATGCATTGGCAAACCTGGCACTTTATCTCCTGAGTGAAACTACATGGGGGCCATAGCCCCCCATGCAGTTTCGCTCAGGAGATAATGTGCCAGGTTTGCCAATACATAGGGATTCCATTAAGAATTATTGAAACCCCCATGCATCTGCTAAAGAGTGGCATATTTTGCTTGCAGGTGTGAACCTAGCCTTAGAAATTCCAATTCTGATAGAGAAACATATCTGTTCATTCTTTTCGATCAGAGGTCACCAAACTACGACCTTCCAGCTGTTGCAGAACTACACGTCCCATTCACAAACATGATTAGGCAAAATGGGAATTTTAGTTCCTGAACAGTTGGAGGGCCATATTTTGGAGACCCCTGTTTTAGATGGTCAAACTCTAAAATAAAATGGCAACTTTGTACAAATATGTCCACCGCTGATTTATTGCTTTGGTATATCTACAAAAAAACATTTATTTAATGCATCAACATTGTGTTATTTTATGCAAAAACAAACAAACTTTGGAAAGCTGGTGGTTACAAATACGGGTATATAATTTTTTTTTTTAAAGCGGTTTACATTTATTCTCTTGATTCCTGATTTGCGAGCACCCTGCTTCAGAACAATGCCACATTTGTCCACTAGGTGGCAGTGTTACCCCAACGATTCACCATGGAAGCAATGTACAAAGGCACACTAAAAAAATGCTCACTATTTTTTTTTTTTTTCTTTTTGCAAGCTGGTGATAAAAACATATGCATGGTCCTGCATGATAGGTAAAGTGCTGTGCCTACTTTTGCAGCCCTCTTAATCCCTTTTTATGGCCCCAACTGAAAGACTGGCTATTCAGGGGTGAACTCATGAGCGAATATGTAATGAAATGGGCTTTTTTTTAAACCATTTCACAGGAAAGAGGGTCTGCAGTGCCTTGCACTGCAAAGCAATGTGGAGTGTTCTTGACAATGACAAAAAAAAAAAAAAATGGAATGATTGTAAAAAAACAATGCTTAATGAAGCAAGGGGTGTCTGTGGGTTGCAAACTGTATAAGGGGTGTATTTATAAAAAAATAAATAAAAATCATAGCTATTCACGCATCAAAACTGCATTTCAATACATTTTATGCAAAAGGGGTGAAACAAATGTTCTCAGGCTATATTCTCTGCAGATCGAATTTTATACATTGAGAAACATGGGGAATGTACTGCATTATGGCCACTAGATGGAGCTGCGGAGTATACTGTGTTCCTACTCGGCACCCTCTAGTGGCCATAATGCAATATTTTCCATATACACATTTTTTAATGATGAATAACACTCCATCTACAGAGAATATAGCTTTAGAGCATTCAATTCTCCCTCACACAGAACACATTTGCATGCAGTTTTGCTGGACAGACAGCTATGCAAATTTATTATAATTTTATGTAATAAAACCAGCACTCAAACTCAGCACTTTTAATCCCTACAAGCCTCCTCCCCTCAGCCATTTTTTTTGTTTTGTTTTATTTAACGTTTTTTTTCTTCATTTTTTGCACTGCACAACTCATAGACCGCTCCCCCCCCCCCCCCCCCAGGTCTCCATTAATGCCTAAGTGAAAATGCTACAACACAGCAGCAGAGGAGGGAAGATCTGGCAGACATCATTAGGGGGACAGTTGCCAAAGAGACAGTTTGTTCCCAATGAACACAGGTGAGACTGATTTCTCCTGTACACCTGAAGCCTCCTGAGATATGCACACCACATGTCAGGGGCCGGATGAGGATGGACCCTTTGGCATGTCATCAGGGTGCTGGTTGTCTGATTCAGGAAGAGACAACCAGCTCCTGGTGAACACAGGCGAGAATGGAGTCTCCCCTACTGTTGAAGCCTCCTGGGATATTCACGCCACATACCTGAGGAGGCTTCAGCTTCAACACAGCGGCCAGAGGAGGGCATCATCAGGGAGACAGCTGCCTAAACCAGGAGGAGACAGCTGGCTCCCTATAAACAGAGGCAAGAGTGAAGTCTCCTCTGCTCCTGAAGCCCCCTGACATATGCTCACCACATATCTGAGGAGCCATCAGCTTCAACATAGCAGTCGGAGGAGGATCTACCTGGCGGGCATCATCAGGGAGCTGGCTGTCTGAACCAGAAAGAGACAGCCAGCTCCGGATGAACAAAGGCAAGAATTTATGTTTCCCCTGCTCCTTAATCCCCCTGGGATATGCATGACACATATCCCAGGGGGCATCCGCTTCAACACATCGGCCGGAGGACGATGAACCTGGTGGACTTCATCAGGGAGCCAGTTGCCTGAACCAAGAAAAGACAGCTGGCTCCCAAATACCCATAAAGGATGATGGTGGCACAGGACCTGGAACGCAGCTGTGGTTTGGCAGATCACAGCAGGACAAATGCTGGATTCGCTGGATGTGTGAGTATTTTTTTTGAAGGACAACCCAGTGGACAAGGTAAGAGAGGAAAGAAAAGAAAATGTAAGGGTTTCCCAAAGCAACCAATACAGCTTCAGCTTTCATAGTCCAACTTGCTGTCTAAAAATGATAGCTGGAAGGTGATTGGTTACTAGAGGTAGCAACTTCTTCCAGCCCCACTCTGGCTCAGCCAGTCATCAAGCTTGCTGGGAGCTCTGCTTCATCAACAGCTGGAGACCTACTGTACATATTGACTAATAAGCTTATCAATAACTGGGATATAGAACTGTGACTATACAAGTTTAGTGCAGCTACTGACTACCTTCCTGGCTCTTTAGACAGCTGTGCCAGAGGATAGGCAGAACGAACAGGAAAAATACCTAAAGCATGGAGTTTAGTGACTGTTTTACACACCCTCTCATGGAGCATCATTGGACTAATTTATTCAATATAATTTTTTTTTACGCTTTTTAGTCTGATTTGAACAGTTCTCTTCACGTCATTCTCTTTATCTTCTGTCTTTGGTTGCATTTGTTTTCTCCGCACAGTTCTACTTTCTGTAATTGCCAAACTGGATGGCCAAGCGGTCGGTGACACAGCGGAAAGTGGCAGGTTGCACCTCCCAGTAGGGCACTGGGTTATTGAAGAGACTGATTCCGTTGTAGTAAGCGCGTTTCACCCCGAAACCTGTTGGACAAAAGTCATTGACGCCCACCTGGGTGATGTTGTTGGAGTGGAGGTATACAACCTAGCAAAGAGAAATGAAAAAAAAAATTATTTTGAAGGATTTGCAGTAAAATTTAGCCAATTTCGGAGTGCTTTGGAGTCAACCGCAAAGTCAAAATGAAAGCCCAGGCCCGAATCAGAATTGGCCCTATTAGGCAAGTATGTAAAGCCATACAAGGAATTTGTCTTCATCCTAAAGCTGAACTGGACATTGTTCCGGATTGGCACATTACTCATACCCATACTGTATCTGATGGACTACTGGGGAAGCTGGAAATCACTGTAGTGGTCGGCGCTACAGGAATAGCCTTGACCTTCCGGGTCCTGTGCCAAATGGCTTACCCCCCTGCACACTAACCATAGGGGGTTGCCTGCTCTGCATTGCCATCATTCATAGAATACTTTGTGCTTTTTTTCATACAAGGCATTTGCTGATTTGGACAAGATGGAGATTGTGACACCACCACCTGCCTCTTTACATTGTTTACAGAAAACACCTCGTAAGGGCATAAAATATAAGGGATTTTTTAAATGGCGCGGTGGTGGCTTTTTTTGGTGGAGAATGAAACGCCCCAAATTCACAGTCCCATAGCCCAGGAGGAATAGTGGGTAACCAATGACTATGGTTGGGTATTTTGTCCCTCTTTTTTGTGCTCCTCCACATTTGTAAGATTTAAAGAGTTAGTTCATGTTTACCAAAAAACTGCCTATGCAGGTAAGGGACGCCTGTAAATAAGAACAAATCGTGCAGGTTTGAATAAAGTTGAATAATTCCCTAGCTATAGGTGTAGGCAATCTACGCATTTTCTGAAGCCTGGCTGAAAAACGCAGAGATGGCACCCCCCATTTGTGCCTTGTTGCTAGGATGTTGCTAAGACACTCTCAGCTGTTACTGCTCACCAACACCATCACAGAAACAGGCTCTCAAACTCCCACACATACGCGATTCATTATGACGCACACTGTCCTTGGTTGCTAGGACTCTAGCAGTATGGTAGCATCATTGGTCCTAGTAACAAAAGAGGATTTGTGCTGGCAAGGGGGGATAACACTGGGATAAGGAGGGGGCTCATCTCTGGTAGTAGTTGATCTAGTCACTCTCCTGTCTGTAGACAATGTACTTGGATGTTTTAAGGTCCAACTCTGGGCTTGGTGACCTACACCCCCAACCCTGCCTTTCCTCAACAAAGCATGCATGACCTTTTTTTTTACTTCTTGTGAGTTCATACTTTATTTTAAAGGTTGCGGTTGGGTCCTCTTCATTCTCTTCTGTCTCTGACAGTAGATTGGGTCCTGAATGATGCAGAAAGTGTAGCAACATGACATGGTGATGCTCTTTGCAGCCTTCTCCTGTTAGTCCAGGGCAACCTGATGACGTACCCTGATAGGATGGATCCTTGATGCTCTGGGCTCACAGGAAGTGGGCTAAATGATGCAGAGTGTCACTCAAGATAGAAAAGGACCGCTAATGAGTAGTGAGTCTGCAGGGGACACCTGCAAGGTGGAGGTAAGTGTTGCAAGCCAGAGCTCCTGTTTGTGGTAGCTAGTAACTGAGAATTATTTTTTTTTCCCTAGGCCAGACTTGGGCTTAAATTTGAGATAGATCTGTTAGTTTTAAAGGTTTATCAAAGCTGAGTTCCACCCATATTTTCAATTTGCAGTCATTCTCATGGACATCCTCGCTGCTATTTTAAATTGCAATATTTTTTTTTCTCTCTAAATACCTTTTTTCTATGTCTTCATGCCGCACTTCCGCCTTTGGCCCGCCTAGGCAATTACGTCACAAGGCGATCCCCATGGATTGCTGGGATATCGGCGTCATCTATCCCAGGAGTCCATGGGAATCGCCTAATACCGAAAAATTGCGTGATCTCCAGACTGGAAATAACGCGAACTGAGCCATTGCTATGGCAACCTGTCCGGTATTAACATCGCTGAGCAGTGGCATTACTGCACATGCGCGAGATTGGGAGGTGCAGGCTGGGTGGCCAGCTGCACCGAATCCCAGAAATGAAGACAAGCGGGCTTCAGATACCCACAACAGCCATGGACCCTGCCTGCTTCCGAGATCAGGTTGGTTTATAATAATTTCATAAAAAACAAAAAGGACCACATTGCTGTCATTATCCTAATGTTGCAGTGAAAGTAGTAACAATTTCGGGGGGTCTTTTAGAAAAAAAAATGGCTTGGGGGACTGGAACTCCGCTTTAATAGTGTTTATAATAAGTTTGTATTTTTAATTACTGTAAATAGAAATTTCATGTATTGGTACCATTCTCACCTGTAGGAACTTGAGATCTGGCAGTCCTGGGGGCACTTTAGCGAGCTTGTTGTTCTCAAGGTGAAGTTCCCTTAGAATGGGCAGAGAGGACAAGCTTCCATTCTCCACCTGTCTGATGATGTTGTATCCCAATCCTAGCCTAGGAGAAGCCAAACAACAAGACTTTTACTTACATAGTCAACACCTCAAGGCCTTCAAAGAACTTAAATTTGAACAGTTGAGAGAGGGTAAATTCCAAGTCATTTTGCACATGTGAAGGCACCAAAAGTTAACCAGTTAAGGACCTAGAACATTCCTGGTACATCCTAGGACATTCTTGGTATGTCCTAGAGTCCTCTACTGCTCAGCCCACGACTGTAGCAGCCTGGACCTGCTGTCAGTTTGACAGCAGAGGTCCTGGTCTATCTATGAAAATGGAATTCTGCATTATGAGACATTTGTTTCATTTAGTATATTTTATTAAAGCGGTATTAAGCTTAAAAATGCCTCCCCTGCAGGTTTAAGTCACAATGTACTAGTAATTACCACATTATGACAGATACAGTACCTGCAAACGGAGCCCTCCAGCACTGGCCTGTCACCGCTCCCGCCAGTCCTTGGTGCTTCCATCTTCGCCTGGTCTTCTGTCCAAGACGCTTGAATGCCTGGGCTTGCAATTATGTGAGTCTGGCACATGTGCAGAAGAGTCACATCACCACAGCGCACAGTAGGTGCCGTAAATGAAGTCTGAGCTGTGCATGCAAACTAGCGTCTGTATTAAAGCGGCCAAAAACACTGAACACAGAAGGAAGACCGGGAGAAGATGGAAGCACCTATGATCTGTGGGAGTGCCGACAGCATCGTTTGACAGCTAAGTCTACCATAGTGTGCTAATGTGAAGAAGTGGCGGCTGGTGGGTTCTTCTTTGGAGGGGCGGCAACCAAACAACCAACAACCCCCCCAGGTAGCATGGCACAGCACCACCACCCCCCCCGCTTGTGACTTACCTGCTTGTGTGGTGGTGCTGTGGTGTCTTCTCCTGCAGCGACCACGGTGGCTCCGGTGTCCGCTCCTCCAGCTTCCTCTGCAATGTGTCTTCCGCCAAATCGCTAGGCATCCAATAGGATCGCCTGACGCTTTGGCCAATCGGGAAACTGGTCTCGCAGACCATACCCTGATTGGCAGGTAGGAACTTTTGTGTAATACTAGCGAAAATTAATTTGCTATGGTCACACAACTGGGTGGGCTCGGAGCGCAATGCTCTGCGCTCCGAGCTCACCCTTTTTTGAAGCCTATTAGAGCCTCTTGCTCTAATCAGGTGCTTCAAAAAAAACACTCCGCCGCATTGGAATCCATGGTTCGGCGCCATTGATATGTAGATCAGGGTGGCAGAACGGATAGATAGGGGCGCCCGTGCGCCCTGTATGAACAAGTCGCCACTTATATGCAGTGAATACTAGCATATTATGGCATAAGGTGAAGAAGTACCTCCCAAGCAAAAAGCCTGAAAAAAATTGCAACCCCTCCCTACTCTATTTAGAGCAAGAGAACATTTTTCCAGGAGGGGCATACCACAAACAGACCATGCCTTGTTTTACTCTCTACAGGGCACATGCCCAATGTTACGCCAATTAGACAAGACCAGGGGTCTCCAAACTTTTTAAACAAAGGGCCAGTTTATTGTCTTTCAGACTTAAGGGGGGATGGACTGTGGCCATCGGAGCACAAAATGTCTGTCCCAGCATCAGTGGGAGTAAACAATACTCCATCATTGCTGTCATTGGGAGGAGTTGTGCCCCATCATTGGTGTCATTGGGATGAGTTGTGCCCTATCATTGGTGTCCTTGGGCCCCATTGTTGGTGTCCTTGGGAGGAACTGTGCCCCTTCGTTGATGTCATTGGTAGGAATTGTGCCCCACTGTTGGCTTCATTGGAAAATAGTAACCCAAGGGCCAGATAAAAGAATACAAAGGGCCACATCTGGCCCCCAGGCCACAGTTTGGAGACCACTGGACAAGATGATCAAGTATTTTCTGTACTTGCTAAAATTGTTCTAAACCTGAAAAAGAAAACAAATGCAGCCACAACATCTGAAGACTGCTCTAGCTAAATGATGTTTTTTTCTTGGGTTTAATTATCATTTAAACAAAGATCAGAAACAGAGAGTCAGCTAGAGGGGTAGTTATGAGATATGGAGATATCGTAGGAGACTGCACGGTGATCCAGAAATTGAATTCATACTTGTAGCACAGTCATTAATTGAGAACAGATACTGTGGGAAGGAAACACGGATGTGATTATTTGGTTATTGCTCATTTGTATATTGCTTTAGGAGTAATTTATCCAACACTCCATACTTTAGGAGGCTTTGTTTTCCTGTTTAAGGCAATCTGGACTCGTGAATGTAAAAATGAGCATTTTTCTTCCAAAAGGAGAGGTAAAAATAATTTGTTCATGACCTTTGTTTGTTGATTTCTAGGTGGACATAGCCAATATTTTCCCAAGAGTCATTTCTCAGAATCCTGCTCATTGTACTAAAG
Organism: Aquarana catesbeiana; assembly: GCF_042186555.1. Classification (NCBI taxonomy): domain Eukaryota; kingdom Metazoa; phylum Chordata; class Amphibia; order Anura; family Ranidae; genus Aquarana; species Aquarana catesbeiana. Next base: position 249,839,332 of record NC_133332.1, on the reverse strand, counting down.
CAGAATGTAAAAGTCCCTTACAAAGAAGTTGTGTTAACTATTTAATAGTACGTAGAGCTATGTATAATTTAACTGTATAAATACAATGTATAACTTAAAAAACATAAAATGTATAGTTATACATACTGTTAACTGTTTTATGTGTTTACTATTGGTTTTACCAAACAAGCACATACATACAGTGCCTTGAAAAAGTATTCATACCCCTTGAACTTTTTCACATTTTGTCATGTCACAAACAAATGCAGAAATGTATTTTATTGGGATTTTATGTGATAGACCAACACAAAGTGGCTCATAATTGTGAAGTGGACAGAAAAAGATAAATGGTGTTCAACATGTTTTACAAATAAATTTGTGAAAAGTGTGGGGTACATTTGTATGGCGCCCCCTTGAGTCAATACTTTGTAGAAACTCCTTTCGCTGCAATTACAGCTGCAAGTCTTTTTGGGGATGTCTCTACCAGCTTTGCACATCTAGAGAGGGACATTTTTGTCCATTTTTCTTCTTTGCAAAATATCTCAAACTCTGTCAGATTGGATGGAGAACGTCTGTGAACAGCAATTTTCAAGTCTTGCCACAGAGTCTCAATTGGATTTAGGTCTGAACTTTGCCTGGGCCATTCTAACACATGAATATGCTTTGATCTAAACCATTACATTTTAGCTTTGGCTGTATGTTTAGGGTTATTGTCCTGCTGGAAGGTGAACCTCCACCCCACTCTCAAGTCTTTTGCAAACTCTAACAGGTTTTCTTTCTCCTGGTGTGTACAGGGTGATGTGCCGTGTTCATTTTAAGCCACACATAACGTAAATTTTGGTCTCATCTGACCAGGGCACCTTCTTCCACATGTTTGCTGTGTCCCCCCACATGGCTTCTCGCAAACTGCAAACAGGACTTCTAAAGGCTTTCTTCTTGCCACTCTTCCATAAAGGCCAGATTTGTGGAGAACACGACTAATAGTTGTCCTGTGGACAGATTCTCCCACCTGAGCTGTGGATCTCTGCAGCTCCTCCAGAGTTACCATGGACCTCTTGGCTGCTTCTCTGATGAATGCTCTCCTTGCTCAGCCTGTCAGTTTAGGTGGACGGCCATGTCTTGGTAGGTTTGCAGTTGTGCCGTACTCTTTCCATTTTCAGATGATGGATTGAACAGTGCTCCTTGAGATGTTCAAAGCTTGGGATATTTTTTTATAAAAAATAAATGTGGCGCTAAAACAATGTACGTTATTGAGCAAAGCCCAACCGAATGTTATCCGAAAGGCAATTTGCGCAACAAAGCATATTAATGAAACTGAGTCATATGAGGACTATTAGTCAACACTAATAAAGATGAATGGGCAATATAAGCCTAAAAGTGTATAGGTGACACATGTAAATGGATCAAATGTGAACTGATAGTGAACACCTAAAGTGAAAAAAGTAATGAGACCATGTAAGTATAAATAAAAATAAAAAAGGAACTGCAGATCCCACTAATGGGGAGGAGCGGTTCTATATACATAAACCAAAAATTAAGTGGTGATAATTAACATCACAAGATAGTGTAAGTACGCAAATGCAATTATGCGTGTAGTGAGAAAATAATGAATGATATAGACAAAAAAAAAAATTGTAATCAGCATATATACTGATGAAACTAATAGTCCATCTTGAACTTGATGTCACAAAGTCCAAATAATATAATTAGGAGTGATCAGCAGCCGTCAAGGTTGGTGATGGGGGGACATAGGATCCGAGGATGGTATCCACACAAGACGATATCAGACATCTATATGAGAGGGATAAGCATAAATACCCTTACCGGCAGTGGTGGACTCCCAGCCAACGACTTGGGAGTCTAACAGGCTTGTAATGGAGCAGGGGGAAGCAAGCTCCTGGTTCCCAACAGCTGAGGATGATGAGGGGATGACAACACTCACCGACCCAACTTCCTATAGCATCAAAGATATCAGTGGAGGGTACTCAAAGCAAATCCGGCTTCAAAGGACGGGATGTCAATCCTCAAAAGTAAAGGGAAAAAAACGGAGACTTCCCCATAGTGTGAATCAGCTTATAACAAGCTTTATTTAAAAATAGTAAAAAACACTCTGATAAAAAGAGGTACAAAATGGATAAAGCGCTGAGATTCAAATGGTGGCAAGACAGGCATAACAAACCCTACGCGTTTCGTCCAATGGGACTTTGACTGGGGTATATGCCCGTCTGCCACTTGTGCCTGTATATATATATATATAAAATAATATTAAGCAAGTGGTAACAGCTGGTCGCGCCATGTATGCCATCATTTCTGGGTAGCGGGACTCTGACTTCCGCAACCATAATGGCCCAATCAAGATAGTGCAAAAGACGGCCTGTAACCAAACCTCAGTGTGGACCATCCAATCTAAACACCGCCATGAGTCGCGTCAAGGCAGTGCACAGGTCAGATGGAGTTCTCGTCCAATGAACCCTCGAGCCGGGAGATGGGACGTCGAATCACATACGTCACTCTCCTCTACCTATCACGGGGAACATGGGCGGAACACAACATCCAATCCAAGGATGTAAAAAAAAACGTGTGACGTCATTCCGGCGTGCAATCGGAAGTGACGAAAAACAGTACCGGCGGTGGAACGCAAATGCGTGCCACGCCTCACTGAAAACAGGAGCTGGTGAGCGGAAATGTCAGGGTGTGAAACGCAAACACAATCCAATCATAATAACAAAGGCATTAATGTTTCTTTAAAAGATGCTAACATGGCGCGAACACCGTTATAAAGGACTATACAATAAAAAATAAATAAACTGTGTACTGAATTACTACAGTTACAAATCACTGGTAAAATATACATAACATAGTCATTATAACGTAATACTTGTGTGAAACTAGCATTAGTATAAAAGAGGGCATCTAAACAAAAAAAGTATACAGTAAGAATTTCTACAAAAAATAATAGTAATATGCCAAGTGATCTGTGATTCATAGAATCTCATGAAAAGAGCAATAAAGAATATTCTAAAAAATATTCAAAAGAGGAAAAATATCAAAAAAATCATAGATATAAAAATTATAAATGCAAACAACTGACTGCTGTTAGACAAACCAGACAGCAATGAGCCGGGTAAGTCTACAAGACTGTATGTAAAATAATGCTAGATATATACATCCATCTCTACACCAATTAGAGAAAAAAAAAAAAGGTGGGTGGCCAGTCTGATACCATGAAAAAAGATGAAAAATCAAATTAAATTAAAATCTAAGACTGGTTGATAAAGGAATTTATGTCCCAATCGATATTAAGGCCAAATGGCGAGTAACACTTCAATTGGTGTATCCAAAAAGTCTCAAGTCTTGATACACCCCTTTTCATGGAGTCACCCCTCCAATGAGGGGTGAATTTATCAATAACCTGGAACTGAGTTCCACTAGGATTCTGGTTGTGGCAATGCAAAAAATGTTTGGGAACACTGTGATTTGTAAGGCCCTTTTTAATATTAGCTATATGTTCATTGCCTCTCACAGCGAAAGTGCGAATGGTGCGACCCACATACTGTTTTTTACAAGGACACGTGATCAAATAGACCACGTATCTAGTTTCACATGTTAGAAAATGTTTGATACAATACTCCTTCCCTGTAGTAGTGGAGACTAAAGTCTCAGTTCTCCTCCGTCCACAGATGTTATGTGTGCAAACACTGCACCGCTTACAAGGAAAAAAACCTTTCATATTATGAAAGAAGGAGCGAATCTCTGGAGGGTCCGTGATATTAGGGGCAATTTGACTTCTAATAGAGGGGGCCCCTCTATAAATGACACCACCTCGCTCAGGAAGAACGGGGCCCAACACTGGGTCATTTTTAAGGACTCTCCAATGTTTCGCTACAATTTCCTTGATTTGCCTGTGTTGTATGGAAAAATTGGTCAAGAGAGACCACTTGTGTCTGTTATCAGGACAACCTTTAGGTTTAGCAGCTAACAGAGATTCTCGGCTTATCTGGGCAACCTTGTTGATTTCGTTGTCAATTTCAGCCGGATCGTAGCCTCTATCGACAAACTTAGACTTCAAAATCTGTGTTTGGTGTAAATAATCTGTAAGGTTACTACAATTACGTCTGATCCGTGAAAACTGGCTACGTGGCACAGACTTCAACCAGGTAGCATGATGGCAACTACCGACCGGAATGTAGCCATTCCGGTCGGTAGGTTTGAAGAATGTTTTAGTTTGCAGGTGGTTATCAACCACTGATATTTCAAGATCTAGAAAATGAATCATGGAAGGGCTAATTTCATACTTAAGCTCTATCCCAATGTTGTTGTCGTTTAATTTGCCCAAAAAAATGTGTAAAGACTCAATACCTCCTCTCCATTTTTTTTTTCTCTAATTGGTGTAGAGATGGATGTATATATCTAGCATTATTTTACATACAGTCTTGTAGACTTACCCGGCTCATTGCTGTCTGGTTTGTCTAACAGCAGTCAGTTGTTTGCATTTATAATTTTTATATCTATGATTTTTTTGATATTTTTCCTCTTTTGAATATTTTTTAGAATATTCTTTATTGCTCTTTTCATGAGATTCTATGAATCACAGATCACTTGGCATATTACTATTATTTTTTGTAGAAATTCTTACTGTATACTTTTTTTGTTTAGATGCCCTCTTTTATACTAATGCTAGTTTCACACAAGTATTACGTTATAATGACTATGTTATGTATATTTTACCAGCGATTTGTAACTGTAGTAATTCAGTACACAGTTTATTTATTTTTTATTGTATAGTCCTTTATAAAGGTGTTCGCGCCATGTTAGCATCTTTTAAAGAAACATTAATGCCTTTGTTATTATGGTTGGATTGTGTTTGCGTTTCACACCCTGACATTTCCGCTCATCAGCTCCTGTTTTCAGTGAGGCGTGGCACGCATTTGCGTTCCACCGCCGGTACGGTTTTTCGTCACTTCCGATTGCACGCCGGAATGACGTCACACGTTTTTTCTTACATCCTTGGATTGGATGTTGTGTTCCGCCCATGTTCCCCGTGATAGGTAGAGGAGAGTGACGTATGTGATTCGACGTCCCATCTCCCGGCTCGAGGGTTCATTGGACGAGAACTCCATCTGACCTGTGCACTGCCTTGACGCGACTCATGGCGGTGTTTAGATTGGATGGTCCACACTGAGGCTTGGTTACAGGCCGTCTTTTGCACTATCTTGATTGGGCCATCATGGTTGCGGAAGTCAGAGTCCCGCTACCCGGAAATGATGGCATACATGGCGCGACCAGCTGTTACCATTTGCTTATTATTATTTTATATATATATACAGGCACAAGTGGCAGACGGGCATATACCCCAGTCGAAGTCCCATTGGACGAAACGCATAGGGTTTGTTATGCCTGTCTTGCCACCATTTGAATCTCAGTGCTTTATCCATTTTGTACCTCTTTTTATCAGAGTGTTTTTTACTATTTTTTAATAAAGCTTGTTATAAGCTGATTCACACTATGGGGAAGTCTCCGTTTTTTTTCCCTTTACTTTTGAGGATTGACATCCCGTCCTTTGAAGCCGGATTTGCTTTGAGTACCCTCCACTGATATCTTTGATGCTATAGGAAGTTGGGTCAGTGAGTGTTGTCATCCCCTCATCATCCTCAGCTGTTGGGAACCAGGAGCTTGCTTCTCCCTGCTCCATTACAAGCCTGTTAGACTCCCAAGTCGTTGGCTGGGAGTCCACCACTGCCGGTAAGGGTATTTATGCTTATCCCTCTCATATAGATGTCTGATATCGTCTTGTGTGGATACCATCCTCGGATCCTATGTCCCCCCATCACCAACCTTGACGGCTGCTGATCACTCCTAATTATATTATTTGGACTTTGTGACATCAAGTTCAAGATGGACTATTAGTTTCATCAGTATATATGCTGATTACAATTTTTTTTGTCTATATCATTCATTATCTTCTCACTACACGCATAATTGCATTTGCGTACTTGCACTATCTTGTGATGTTAATTATCACCACTTTGGTTTATGTATATAGAACCGCTCCTCCCCATTAGTGGGATCTGCAGTTCCTTTTTTATTTTTATTTATACTTACATTGTCTCATTACTTTTTTCACTTTAGGTGTTCACTATCAGTTCACACTTGATCCATTTACATGTGTCACCTATACACTTTTAGGCTTATATTGCCCATTCATCTTTATTAGTGTTGACTAATAGTCCTCATACGACTCAGTTTCATTAATATGCTTTGTTGCGCAAATTGCCTTTCGGATAACATTCAGTTGGGCTTTGCTCAATAACGTACATTGTTTTAGCGCCACATTTATTTTTATATTTAGTTTACAATTTGTCTGATTGTTGTGTTGGCTGCTCTGTCCTCTGGTTGGCGCACTATTACTTTACACTTCTTATATTTTTTTATAACCTAACCCTGCATTAAACTTCTCCACACTTTATCCCTGACCTGTCTGGTGTGTTTCTCGGCCTTCATGATGCTGTTTGTTCACTAAGGTTCTCTAGAAAACCTCAGAGAGCTTCACAGAACAACTGTATTTATACTGAGATTAAATTACACACAGGTGGGCTCTATTTACAAATTAGGTGACTTCTGAAGGCAATTGGTTCCACTAGATTTTACTTAGGAGTATCAGAGTAAAGGGGGCTGAATACAAATGCACGCCACACTTTTCACATATTTATTTGTAAAAAAACTTTGAAACCCATTTATCATTTTCCTTCCACTTCACAATTATGCGCCACTTTGTGTTGGTCTATCACATAAAATTCCAATAAAATACATTTACGTTTTTGGTTGTAACATGACATAATGTGGAAAATTTCAAGGGGTATGAATACTTTTTCAAGGCACTGTATACAGTATACAATATTTGTCTCAGAAATAAACATTCAATATAGGTTTCAGCCTTGACACAGGATTCCCAGAGCACTATGGGTTTTCAAAAAAAATCACAATACAAGTTGTTTCTTTATAGGCACTTTTGTAAGGGAGTGTGGGGGAGGAAACATGATGTGATTCATTGTATGTGACTGTAAACTGGAGCTTGAGCTACTGAGCTCCATAATATAAATTCACAGGTGAAGAAGCAACATCTAGAGATGGTAAGCGTGCCTAAGCTGAACTTTCTTTGCCTGGGCACTCATGCGCCTACAATAGACTAGACTACTTTCTGAAAGAAAAAAAAATCTGGCCTTGCAATTCTTGTTTTTATATTAATAACATTGGCAACAAGTCCCATTATTACCAGCCAGATGGCAACCCTAGCCTGCAGCCTCATAGCTGTGCATTTGCATTATAAAGGCATGTAAGGCTGCTGATGACTGGTCTTAACAGATTTGTAGTGGAAATAGATGATGTCACTACTGTTCTCCTTGCTTGAAAGGGATATGCACCTGAGGACCCGCAATGCAAACATCTCCCTGCTTATGCTTTTTTTAATGTAGAGCTACCCCTTTAGGAGCCACTGGGTTTTTGGGTCTCCCCTCACATGCATAGGCAGGCAACAGGTATTTTCCAACACTTAAACTTCAAGACTTTGTTTTATTTTAGTTTATTAGTGGATAAACTTGGATAGGGATGGCTTCCGCTAAGCCTAGCTGAGGCTAAAAGGGTTTGAGACTTTGGCTGCTTCTGGTCTCTCCCTCTCTTCCTATCGCTCCTTCCTTCTGCTCAGGGGCAGAGCTCACCAGCACTGGAGGTCCTTTCAAGGCAACTGGACTCTGCTCCCCACATAGCCAGGCTCCAGAAAATCCATGGCCTCTCTCTCCAACCTTTGGACTGTCCGCACCCAAGGACTGGAGGAGACCCCATAAACACCCAGGCCTCATCTCTGCTCCTCCGCCTTCTAAGCTCTACAACCCTCCAGCAGTTCCAGAAGCCAGGGGGAGGCAACAGACACCCAGCCCTTGGAGCTCTGCCAACTAACTCTCTAAACAAATGATCCCTAGCTCCCCTGCCCACAGAGGAGCCCAACCAAATCCCCCCACACTGCACATGGAGGGCACTACACTAATTTTGTGGATATGTGCTACTGCCACATCTACTCCTTCTCAATCATTACTTGCCAGACATCAGAAGGCAACTCAAAAACAAAAAAAGAAGTAAAGCCCTGCACCTGTACTAAGATAGCTGATTTGACACTGTTACAAAATGCAAAACAAGCATGGTAAGTCATATAATAGGGAAACGTTTAACTGCACGCAAAGTCCTGTGAAATCTTTAATTCATGGCAAAGGATTCCCTGAGCACAATGGGATATCTAAAGAGATAACACAACAGTAGAGTAGTTATCTCCTTTAAAGCCAACCCTAACTGGTAAAAAATCAAAGTAATGGAGACAGAACATGTGGGGTTGGAACCATTACAGTGAAAGTGCTAATCATAAGACCTGACTCTCTCATATCTGTCCCACTGTATGTTGGATATAAATCATAGCACTACTTTATTTAGACTGACATGGTGCTATCCAATGGCACGCTCTCTGAATCAGAGTAGGCCTTTTGAGGCATGGAAGACCCAATGGAACATTTCCAGGCCTGTCACATTAAAATTGTATTTGCCTAGAAGCAGGGCTTTTTTTTCAGGAGGAATGTGGGGGAACGCAGTTCCGGCACCTCCAGCACGGAATGTATGTAATGGCACAGGGTGGTGGGGTGTGCTGGAGGGTTTTATTGATGCTGGCTGTTGGGGAATCTATTGTCCTTGGGGGAGATCTATTGTTGCAGGGGGGTCTAATGTTGCTGGGGGTTCAACTGTTGGGGAGGAATCTATTGTTGAGGGAGAGGTCTACTGATGCTGGCTGCTAGCAGATATATTGTTGTTGGGGGGGTCCATTGTTACTGAGGGGGAGGATTGTTGCTGGGGATATATTGTTGGAGGAGATCCAGTGTTGCTGAGGGAGATCTATTGTTGCTGGGGGATCTATTTTACTGTTTGTCTTGTTTTCATTAACAAATTCCATACAAATTTCTTAGCACCACAAAATGATACCTGGTTCTTTAAAAGGGGTGGTACTGGGAGGTGGGTAGAGGGGTGGAACCAAGGAACGTTACTGGGAGCTGGGTGGGGGTGGAGACAAGGAGATGACTAGGAACGGGGGAGTACCTGCCCTGTCTAGAAGTAATTTTATCTTTAAGAGAAATATTAATGCATTGTATACACAGGTACAGTATGATTTTTCCCGAAGTAGTCAGGCTTCCATCCTTGCTCTTATTCTAAACTTGGGTAGCACCCTGTAGTTTAGGCAGGGACCTCCTCACAAATTTACTTGTCAGGAGTAGTTATCCTGGTTGATAAAGATCTATTGATTTCTCCCTAAGTTTGGCCTTGTTGCCCTTTTCTCTTCTACCACTAGCTTGTGGGTATGTGGGGTATCTCAGCCAATGGGCAGGGGTTTTCTTGAAACTCTTGGCCAGCTGGGAGAACCTATATATTCGGGTAGTGTCAGGTGATATGTGTTCTTTGCCACCTGGACTGCTGTCTGGATGGACGTTTGTTGTATTGCCCGGGCTGCTAGGCTGGAGATAGGGCCTACCCACCCGGGGGAATCTGGCTGTTAAGCTGTCTGAGGCCTATCCAGAAGCAAGAGAGAGCAGTGCAGGGTCCAACCAAAAGTGACGGTTCTGCCGCCCGGAGAACATGTCGTAGATAGAGGGGAAGCTGTCGCCAGTAAGGGACTTGTCCGTCTTATTACCAGGGACCACACTGAGTAACTGAAGCAAGTACCGGAGCAGAATTGAGAATCAGGAAACTTCAGTTGGAATCAAGCCAGGGACCCAACCAGCGGAGGTGATGCTTGCAGAGCAGCTTTGTGTGTCAAGCCAGGGACCAAGCAGGCCAGTGGGGAGAAGCTTGAGAGGTATCTGGAGTGCCAAGCTAGGGACCCAGCAGCAAGGAAGATACCACCGTGAAGATTGGAGGAGCTCAAGGAATTCAGTGACAGTGAATCAGTGGGTCTAGTGAGAGACCGGGAGCTCAGTGTGTGGAAGAACTACAAGGAGAAGTTGTAGTGAAGCTGAAAGAACTGTTACGCTTTGCGTTAGGAACTGTTAAAGACAATTGCCATAAAAGACAGCTTGTGGAGATGTGGCTTCTTGCTGGAGACCTTTCCCTGCACCGGAAATTGAGTTTGCAACTATCTAAGGGTGTCCTGGCCCTATCCCTCTTTCTCACCAAAATACAAAAGGACTGTTAAGAGAAATAAAACCTCTTTTACATCCAAGAAGTGTCTGGCACCCAATGACTTTCACCATCTTTGCACTCACTATGCCTCACAATCCACCACATACAGAAGGATGTCAGCTATCTCTGGCCCTGGGGGTTCTCATTAGACTGAAGACGGCTGGAGACCTTGCTACACTTGCAACCCCGTTTGTGTTCTTACCTGTATAAATTAGGTAATGTACTAAGATCTCCCATTTCAACAGCCTGAATTTTGTTGTGGTCCAGGTGGAGCTCGTTTAGAGAAGCTGGAAGACCTGCCAATAGAAACACACAAAATTGCTTTCAGTAATAGTATTGCTTTCATTCACAATATAGGTCTGAAAAACAAGATTCACTATAAGGCTCTGTTCACACAAATGCTACTTGTCATGCGACTTTGGACCAGTCGCAGTCCATTGATTTCAATAGCACCTGTTCCAATCCATGTGACTTAAAGTCGCAGCAACTTTAAAAGGTTCCTGCACTACTTTGATGCAACTTTTTTTTGTGACTTGAGTGCCAGAGATTAAGTCACATCAAAGTCACATGACTTTGGAGCCACACTAGCATGAATCGAGCCTAAAGGTTTTTAGCTTTAAAGTTGTAGACAGGCATCTCCATGAGGATTCTTTTCATTGCCCTCTCTTCTTAATGTGCTGAAAGTTCTACATGCAGTAAGTTTGTATCCTGCATCTTATCACAGTGCTGAGGTGTGAATGATGCCACTAAGGCTGGCCATACATTATACAATCTTCTTGTACAACTTTCCTTTAGATTTACCAAAAGCATGTAATATGAGGTCAAACCTTAAGAGTTTCAACCTTTTAACCAGGCTGTTTTTAGCTACCGTATTTAGCACTATGCTACTTTAACTGGTATTTGCCCGGTCATGCAACGCTGTACCTAAATTTAAATTTATAAAAAAAAATTCACACAAATAGACCTTTTTTTGTTAGTAATTGATCACCGCTGGGTTTTTAATTTTTTTTTATTATATAAACAAAAAAAGACCAACATTTTTTTGTAAAAAAACATATTTTTTACTTTCTATCAAACATATCGAATAAAAATAAAACGTAAAAAATCAAATTTCTTCATAAATTTAGGCCAAAATGTATTCTGCTACATAAATTTGGTAAAAAAAAAAAATAAACTTATATGTTGATTGATTTGTGTGAAAGGTATAGCATCTACAAATGATGGTATATATTGGATCTTTTTTTTTTTTTATACTAGTACTGGCAGTGATCATCGACTTATAGTGGGACTGTGATAGTGCAGCGGAAATCTGACACTAACTGTGACTGGCTGGGAGATAAATAAACTGACTGACACTGACATCACAAGTGACACTAATACAGTGATCAGTGATACACTGTACTGATGACACTGGCTGGGAAGGAGTTAACATCTCAGGGTAATCAAGGGGTTAAGTGTGTGCAATCAATGTTGCTTTTAACTAATATCTGTTCCTTCTCCCTGCTTTTCAGAGAGAAGAAACATACAGATTTTCCCCTCTGTACAGACCCCTGTTGTCAACACAGGGCTCTCGGCTGTGATTGGCCACAGATCTCAGCCATGAATCTTTGGCTGAATCCTGCTGTGTCCAATCGTGGCGGGAGACCCCTGGGGTGGGGCGCGTGTGCACCCCGAACATAGAGGACACTGCCGACATACAGGTACGTGATTGTGCCTGTAAAAGCTGCCCACCCGCAGTAAAATGTGGCAAGTGTTTAAATACCATGTACAATAAACCAATTGTTTTTCTTATTTACATCACTGTGGTAGGTTGTGCACTAGACTATGGCCAGACTATGCATACCGAAGTATTTACATCTCTCTAGCTATAGGCATTGTGGAGAAATTCCTCTTCAAAATTCACAACAGGGGCAATGACTTTTTTATTTTTTTATTTATTTCTTATTACTTTCTATTGCACCAGGATATTCCAGCCTCTGATGTAAACGTACAGCAAGTGTGTCTAGGTTGTCAAAAACCACTGAAGCTCAACTTTAGTGTCTTTGTTGTGATCTTTAATTACACATTACTTCACTGTACAAGCCGCTAGAGAGGTCAGGAAAGACTTGTTTTAAAACTACTTTACTGCTTTTAAGTATGCTTAAATATTTTAATAGCCTGGGCACAGGTGCACTTTAAAGGGAAAGAACAGTGTATTTTTTAATAAGTGCATATTTTTAGTGAGTTGCTGCAATATTCGCCCTAAAACTAAATCCCAGGCAGATTAGGGTTGTCCCGATACCACTTTTTCAGGACCGAGTACAAGTACCGATACTTTTTTTCAAGTACTCGCCGATACCGAATACCGATACTTTTTTTTTATGTCACGTGACAGTGTTTTTTTTAATTTTTTTTTAACAGTGCTTTTTTATTTATTTATTTTTTTTGGGGGGGGGGACGGTGTATGTGTGTGTGTGTGTTTTGTTTTGTTTTTTAAATTTACAATTTTTATTTTTTACAATAATTTTTTTTTTTATTCTTTATTGCAATATGTGTTTTTTTGTTTTTGTTTAATCAGCCCTGCTGGGGGGCTTTGGTGAGATATCAGGGGTCTTAACAGACCTCTGATATCTCCCCCTTGAGACAGAGAAAGAGACAGAGGATAGAGATTCCCCAGTCCCTTTCTCTGCAGCCTCAGCTGCACTGAGAATGAATGGAGAGAAGACAGCGGCTCCTCTCCATTCATAAACTGACACATCGTAATCACAGGAGATTACAATGTTTCAGTTATGTGAATGGACAGAGTCAGCTGAGTCTGTCTATTCACAAAGGAAGGAGGAGGAGGACGGCGGAACGGAGGGGGAGAACGGAGGGGGACAGAGAAGGAGGGGGGAATGGAGGGGACAGCGGAGAGGCACAGGGGAGGAAAGAGGAACGGAGGGGACAGCGGAGAGGCACAGAGGAGGAAAGAGGAACGGAGGGGACAGCGGAGGGGGACAGAAAAGGAGAGAAGAACGAAGGGGGACAGCGGAGAGGCACAAAGGAAAGGAGGGGGCATGGAGGATAATGCAGTGACAGTCAGCGGTGAGCGATCACCGCCGTGTCACTAAAGCAGCTGAAAGCCGCTGGGGGAGAAGCTTGTATCTCCCCCATGCGCCGATCACTGCTGACTTTTAGGTATCGGGGAAGCATCGGGAGCATTTGCCCGAGTACAAGTACTTGGGCAAATGCTCGGTATCGGTGCCGATACCGATACTAGTATCGGTATCGGGACAACCCTAAGGCAGATATTAGATTAATGAATTAAATGAATGCAGCTCTATAATCATTAATAGATCATTAAATGTATTTTTTAAATGCAAGCAGTGGGAGTACCGAATATGACCCAGTATCAGCCTCTTGCAGTCCCTGTACAGCAGGGCTGGATTGTGAGAGGAAGAAGCTGCACCAGCAGCCAATCAGTTCATGTATAATGTGCTTTTGGGGGTGGGTCCAGGAGGACAACCTGGTTTTAGAGAAATTAGTTTGAATGATGCTGACCATCAGACTGAGGACACCTCTGGATTGAAGTAGAATAATGGCAGCAAAAGCTGGTGGGGTTGTTTTCTTTTTTTTATTGGGCTGTTCATTTGTATCTTGCCATTTTTGTACTGCTGTTCTGCTCTAATGTGATTTTTATTATATAATAATAAGAGTATATACTCTTTTAGATTCTTTCCTTATGGTAATCATTCGGAGATTGTTAGATTACCAGTAGATAAAGGAGGTGGTCGGTTTTGTACAAAAATGTTCAACTAAATCTCAACTGAACTATTTGGGGATTTTTAAACACATGATGACATGGTAACATGTGGACAGCTGATGTTTCATTCCCCTGATAAAAAACAGAGGCCCTTTGCTGTCATGAGCTTCACAAAATCAATGAGCTTCGCTTTCAGCTTTTATAAATAATGGGGAACGTTCTAAAAACATGCATACGTTGAAGGTAAAGCGATACGTTATTGGTACAAGCTGTTAACATTTCTCTACTCCAAGCATTCCCTACTGTTGTAACACCGCTATTGTATATGAATCTCATTGGCTTTGGCTATATATATTAAACAACAACTAATCCACTGGAATGGAGCTTCTTTTGGAGAACTTGGAGCCCAGGACACAATTCATAAAAGGGGGACAACCAACGTTGGATTTATTGTACATTGGAACCCAGGTTGCTTTCAGCGTGTACCTCTGCCTACGTACGATTCCCTTTGTGCTAAGTTCCATTAAAATGGCATTGTCTAATGCATCCTTTCTCAACTATGGTTCTGTACAACCCTAGGGTCCTTCCAGAAGTTGCTAGGGGATCCTTGAGCATTGAGTAATCTCCATTTCCCAGATAATTGACCCTTGACAACATTGACTTTTTGGCTATCTGTGAAGAGGACATTCTTTGCACTGACCACGCATGTTAGGAACATTCTTTCCACTAACCACCAGTGTAATGATGCCCTTTACCTAATGACTATTAATTCAAGAGGGTCCTTCTCTCTCTGACCATCAATCTAATGGGCCTCTTCACTCACCATCAATTTAATGGGACATTCTTCCCACTGACCAAAAATGTAATCATTTTTCCCAGAGACTATCAATGTAATGGGGCCCTTCAACCAATGGTCACTATATTAGGAGGGTCCTTCTCCCTCCCACTAACTACCGATCTAAGGAGGCTCCTCCCTAATCTACAATGTAAAAGCACTATCTTTCCTCTGACTGCCAATGTAAGGAACATTCTTTGCACTGACCACTAGTGTAATGGGGCCCTTCACTCAATGATCAACAAGTTAGGAGGGTCCTTCTCCCACTGGCCATTATTCTAATATGCTTCCTCACTAATCATCAATTTACCAGGACATTCTTCCCATTGACTACAAATGTAAGCATTCTTTCCAGAGACCATCAGTGTAATTGGGCCCTTCACCTTATGACCACCATATTATTAGGAAGGTTGTTCTTCTACTGGCCAACAACCTAAAGAGGCTCCTCTCTGACTATCAACATAACAACACCATCAATTTACCAGGACATTCTTCCCACTGACTACAAATGTAAGCATTCTTTTCAGTGACCATCAGTGTAATCGGGCCCTTCACCTTATGACCACCATATTATTAGGAAGGTTGTTCTTCTACTGGCCAACAACCTAAAGAGGCTCCTCTCTGACCATCAACGTAACAACACCATCTTTTCACTGACTGCCAACGTAAGGAGCATTCTTTGCACTGACCACCAATGTAATGGGGACCTTCACCCAATGACCACCAATTTAGGAGGGTCCTTCTCCCACTGATTACCAATCTAAGGAAGCTTCTCACCGGCCATCAATGTAATGGTACATTCTTTTCACTGACCACCAAAAAATGAGCATTGTTCCCTCTGACCACCAGTATAATGAGGCCCTTTACCCAAAGACTGCCAATTTAGGAAGGTTCTTCTCCCAGTGACCACCAATCTGAGGGGGCTCTCCTTTGCTGACCACCAATATAAGAGAACATTTAAATGACCACCACTGTAAGGGGGGCACTACAATGACCACTAATGGGAGGGGTAACTTTTCCACTAATCATCAGTATAATAGGTCATTTCTCCATTGATCATCCATGTTATGAAAATGAGCTGACACCATTTAGTCCACAACAATGCTGTGTTGTCAGACCACAACAGGACTTTGGAACAGAAAAACACATATATTTTTCTGCTTGCTGGGCTTTTAAAGGGATACAACTTTGGAAAATGTGTATGCATTGCAGGGATGTACTGCATTTTTTTTTTTTTTTTGTTTTGCCCCAACATGCACATAGGAATCCTGAGCCCTGCAAAGTTCACCTACTAGGGCCTACTGAGGGCTGATGTACAGAACTTTTTTTTTATGGGCCCCCCTCTTTCCCAAAGTCTGAGATTTGGACAGCTCTTCATTTTCCCTTATTATATTCTGCCACTGGGGTACTCACATGGATGGAACCCAATTATTGTTTTTGGATTAGGGGAAGAAAATTGCGTACCCATAGTAAAGCCACACAAACAGCTCATTAACTACTTGTAGAAAATGTCCATGGTGGAAATGAAACCTAATACCCTAGATGTGCAAGCCAAAAGTTAACAGATTTGCTACCACACTGCCCCATTTTAGTCCCCATTTATGGCTAAAGGTGAACACTAGTAAAGCTAAAAAGTTAAGGACCCTGGTGCAAGTTTTACCCTGCAATCATCATCTTCCCTTTTTCTACTCTTACCCTTTTCCACTCTTACCCTTTGCGCTTTTCTTTCCCACCTCAGTTGTATACTGGCAATAGTGGTGGAACGTACAGCTCTGAACACTGCCAAGCAGAGGTCCTAAATATCCCAGTTCACCGGAGCTGTCCTATTCACCCTCTGATCTTGTTAGGGCCTGTGTTGATGGGCTTTGGGGTTGTGTCAGTGGCGTCACTATGAGCTCATTCAAAATTCATTGACAGGTGCATCTGACCTGCAGTTGACCACCTTCAGCCTTAGACCTATGTCAAGCAAGTTTTGCGTTCCTAAAGATTTGTACCTAAATGCAAACTACTTGAAATGAACAAAAGCCTATGGACACGTAATAATTTAATGTAATCTGCCAAGTGCATAGGACTCTAGAGCAACATACTCAAAGAGGCACTGGGAACATTTAGACTTGCATGTGTAGTCAGATAAAGGAAAAAAAATCAAGTTCAATTGCTCTGTCGAGGCAGCTCCCACATAGCAAGGCTTCCCTCAAAGACCACCCAACAGTAGCTTAAACCATGGATATACAGAAAGCAGCGTCAGACCAAAACCAGATATTAGAGTCCAAGATTTTTTTATCAGCAATTAAAATTAAGTAATATAAAAACAGCTATTGCATTTGAGGGTCAACACCCCTCTTCCTTCATCAGGGTTCAACACAGGACAAAACTTGGATGGGCTCAAAAAAATAACTTCATAGACCTATATTACAACCAGTATTGAACTTATCGCATATAGTAACAACTTAATGGGTCACTAAACCCACACCATAAAAAACTATCAATAAATGATGTATTACATGTTGTTCATACTCAGTCACTATGGAATTCCTTTTCTGTATTCTGCAAAAAAACAGGTTGATCCTGCTGCTCTCTGTCTCCCCCTTCTGCCCATGTCCCCAAATTCAGCTGTGATTTTGCAGCTGTAGTGGCAACACTGCACGTGCAGTTTTTAGTCAGTTTCTATGCTGAGCATTTCCTCACTATCACATCTGAGCAGCCCATGTGACTATAGAGTCACTCATGTGGGCGTATACACAGTGAGCCCACTCCCTCCCTCCTCCTCCATACTCACTAACCAGCTAAACTCAATGGCGGCGGGATATTACATGTAGATTGATGGAGGCTTCACCTCCCTCCTATTCTAAGACACAGGTTGAAGGGGCATGACACAAGCAGAAATTCACCCACACCATGTTATTGCCAAAAAATAGTTTGATATTAATTATTTATTTTCACTCTGTATTCCAAAGGCTGTTTTTTTTTTTTTGAACATGTGACCAGCAGTAGAGGACTAGAAGCTTCTCCTGCTTATGTTTCCCTGCAGACAGGCTAGGAAAGATCTGGGTCATGTGACGGCCGTACATTGATTAGCAAAAAGGCACTTAGATTTTTTAAATTAAAATAATTACAGTGCCATCATCCATATATACTGTAGAAAGGACAATGTAAATTTAAATAGTGTGTGTTTCGTATCACAACAACAGTTGCTAAGCAGCAATGGATGCACAAGGAGCTTCATAGTGTTGGTCATCAGGGCCTTTTCAGCCACGGGAGGTCTTTTGTTAGCACCTCCACCAGACATGTTCTCCAAACTTCTGGGTTTAACCAAGGCAGCTAATTTACTAAAGTGCAGTAAAGTGCATGACCGTGCAAAACCAGAGCTGCTCCCCTCTAGAGTAGGGGGCTGAAACTATTGCTTTGCTACACCACTAAATGTAACTGAATCAGTGATACTTTTAAATGCGCAATAAGCAGGACCACGTGGTCAGTGAAGGAGTATGGACTCCTTCTACGTCTCTCACAATGTAAATCTAAAATATTGTTTTTGGCTGGAGAGCAGTAAAGTCAACAGAGTGGTCTCTGCTTCCTTTCTGCCGGTCTTTACACTGCCAATTATAGCTGCAGCTATAAGTTCACAGGCCTCAGTGACCTTACAACCGCAGCTCAACCATGTAGATGGAGGATGAGGCAAAGCCATGGATGCCTACCTCAAATGCCAACTCCGCAGTAAAAACTAAATGTTCACTTAAAGAGGAAGTAAACCCCTGCCAGGTTGTTTTTGTGCCATCTGTGTACCATTGGGGAAATTTTTCTTCACTTGATGTCCCAAAGATGCCATAGAGAAAATCTCCCAGAGGGGAAGACAGCTGTTCCCGCAACAGGTGTCCCTATTGGACAAGTTCCCCTTACTTCTTGTTTTGGGGAGCGTTCACTTCCTGTCTCAGTGGCATGGGTACAAGAACCCAATAGGCACACAGACAGCAAAAAACTTGACAAAAGGTCCTCACCTCCCCCATTCTATACAAAATAAGATAATGGTTTTGTCTAGAGACACACTGTAGATAGAACATTTTCACCAGTCATCCTCCATCTAGAACCAACGCAAATATATTTAATTATTTTCTTGTTCCTGCTAATTATAATTTCAGGTTACCTTTAGGAATGCCACTCAGTTTGGCTTCGGAGATTCGTAGGTAGTTGAGTTTTAGGCCGTTGAATGCTCCGGCTTCAATGCCTCCATTTTCAAGAGGGTTCCCTCCCATTTCTAAAAGGAAATGAACAAACCAAAGTTATGTGATCATTTTGGCCGATCATCATTTTTCACTTTCAATAGATTTTTATTGAAAGTTGTAAAGTACAAAATCTACCGTACAGACCGATCTTTATTTTTCAAAGTTTAGTTTCCCATTCCTTTGAGTAAATCTCACGTGTTTGAGGGTATTAGAAGTACTACAGAACCTCGATTAACCAGAAACTTCTGACATCAGGTTAGAGGGATAATCTACTTCTATAATAGGGTCAACAGGCTCTAAACACTGAAAATAGTACCGCTTAGACATGTACGATTCGTTACAAATCGAAATTCTGATGAAATTCTCGCTATTCGGAGATTCGGATGTATCCGAGTTTCCAAATCACAATAGTAACGAATTTCAATGAATCCGAAATAAATAATAACGAAACGAAATATTCAAAGTCAAATTCCTTTTCGAATTTAAATATTTCGTTTCATTATAATTGATTTCGGATTTGTTGAAATTCATTACTATTGAATTTGAATTCAAAATGGAAATATAATGCAATAGATACAGTAAGGTATAAAAGTAAAATAAGATCATGATTCCTACTTAAGTGGCTTTTTAAAATAGAACAAAAAAATAATAGAATAAAACTGAATAGAAAATACAGGAGGACAGAAAAGAATAAAATAAGAGAATAGAAAATAAAATAAAATAGAATAGAATAGCATAGAAAAAAATAGAATAGCACAGAATGAATATAGCCGTCTTTCGAAATTCAAATCGATTTGAAAATGACAAATATATACGAAACAAATTCCGAAAACAAATCATTCTGACATAAAAGATGGCTTTAGCTCCTATTCCCCACCTGTAGAGAACTCTATACAGATGGAGAACAGGAGCCAAAGCCATCTTTTACCCATTTATGCAACAGGGAGTGAGGTCCCCATTTTGTTGAGGGTCAACAAGCTATTTTGTTCCTTCATACTCGCCCCACCCGCTGCAAAAAAAAAGTAACTCCGTTACTGGTTGGGGGCTGGGAGCGAACCAATGGGACTTCACCTTCTGAGTGAAGTTCTGCTTTAACTTACCTATTCCTTTGCTCACATGGCACTCCCCCATGCTCCAGCATTGGACTGTCCCTTGGCGTCATCACATCCAATGCACCCTCATTATAGTTGGGACCTTAGACCGCTGGAGCATGGGGAAGAAGACGCTGTAGAGCCCAGTCTAGCATTGCAGAGGATTAAGTGTTTTTTTTTATGTCCCTTAGATCTTAATTAGCAATTAACCCTTGCAGTGTGGGCTCAGCCCCAATGTTTCTTGTAGTTGGTGACCAAGTTTGCACACACCTCAGGAGGGATTTTGGTCTACTCTTTTTTACAGATCTTCTCTAAAGTCAGTCTCTACCTTTAGCAGAGAAATAGCCCCAAAGTATCATGTTTCCAACTCCGTGCTTGACTGTAGGGATGGTGTAGGGTCACAGTCCCCATTTTTCTTCCTACAAACACGGTGAGTCCCCCTCCTCAAGAAGGCGTATGTACAGTCATGTAAATAAACATCTAAATGATTCAGAGAAGGATTGGGAGAAAGTGCTGTGGTCAGGTGAGAGCAAACTTGAGCTCTTTGGCATTAACTCGACTCGCCGTGTTTGGGGGAAGAAAAATGCTGACTATGACCCTAAGAACACCATCCCTACATTCAAGCATGGAGGTAGAAACATGACGCTTTGGGGCTGTTTCTTTCCTAAAGGTACAGGCCGACTTTGCGGCATTGAAGGGCCAATGAACGTGGCCATGTATTGTAAAATTTTGCATGAAAATCCTCTTCCCTCAGCCAGAACACAGAAGATGGGTCGTGGATGGGTCTTCCAGCATGACAATGACCCAAAACATACCTCCAAGGCAACAAATGAGTGGCTCAAGAACAAGCACATTAAGGTCATGGGGTAGGCTAGCCAGTCTCCAGACCTTAATCCTATAGAAAATGTATGGGGGGAGCTGAAACTTCGAGTTGCCAAGAGACAGCCAAGAAACCTTAATGCATTCGAGAAGATCTGTAAAGAAGAGCGGACCAAAATCCCTCCTGAGATGTGTGCAAACCTGGTCACCAACAACAAGAAACGTCTTACCTCTGTGCTTGCCAACAAGGGTTTCTCCACCAAGTACTAAGTCATGTTTTGCTTGGGGATCAAATACTTATTTTACTTGCTTAACTGCAACTTGATATATATATATATATATATATATATATATATATAATATATTTATATTTATAGCATTTGTTTTATGTGTTTTTCTGGGTTTTTGGTTGATATTCTGTCTCTATTATTTAAAATACACCTATGATAAAAATTATAGACTCTTCATTTTTCATTTGTAAGTGGGCAAACTTACAAAATCTGCAGGGGATCAAATAATTATTTTCCCCACTGTAAGCCAGGATGGGAGGAGCCCTAGTGCAGTTGGGATATTCTCAGCTCTGATGGTAATCACCACACAGAGGCCCTGGAGAGGGCGGGAGGCTGGGGAAGAGTAGACCTGCACCCAGGAGAGCTGGCTGTAAACTTCTTGACCCTTATGGAGGTCAGGGCTAGAGTGCATGGCAAAAGGCCTTTTAGGAGGAGTTCCCTGAGTGAGGCTGTTTCTGAGGATCCTGGTCAGTGCCGTGACAAAGTCATCCAGAGCCCAGGGCGAACATGCTAACCTGCATCTTCCAAGATGTATTATGTGCCAGCAAAACCCCCCCAAAAAACACTGAGTACTAATCTGCATGCTTGCCCACTAAGCATAAATCCCCTCTCCTCCCAGTATAAATTCACCCCCTGTACTGAAACCCCCCAGCACAAATCTCTGCCCCCCCCTCCCCCACCCAAAAAAAAATCACTCCTCCTAGCACAAATCCTCCACCCCTAACATGTTCCCTCCTAGTACACATCCCCCCTCTTAACACAAACCCACCTAAATGACCACTCTTAGCAATCCCCTCCCCCCATTTCCACAGGGCAGCCACCTCTCCTGCCCACCCCTTGTTCCAGCCCTGATTCTGGCACAGGTGTACCTATGGAGAAGGTGCCTATAGAGAACCAGTCCTATGAGTACTAATGACCCTGGGTAGAATTAGACTGTTAGAGGGAGGTGGCTGATTAAAGTGCTGCATGTGCTTTCATATGTGACTGCTGTGGATCGTCCACGAAATGTGATTGACTATGTAATGTCAAGTGACTCAGAAATGTATGTCGATCTGATGTGACTGTTATGCCATTTCCTGAGCACCATCAGTAAAGTGCAGCAACCAGTGGCCGCCCGTCCATTAGGGGTGCAGGAGCGCCAGCCCCCTAGTCCATGCGCCAGGTCCCTAATCTACATGCAGGGTGCTGGACGCATAGATTTCAATGGGGTTTTGTTTTCGAAGCACATGATTAGAACCTGAGGCTCTAATTGGCGTAAAAAAAGGGTGGGCTCAGGGCACAGAGCACTGTGCCCCAAGCCCACCCCCTTGTGTGACAATAGTGAATTAATATTAATAATAATCAGGATGTGGGACTTGGGACCCGATTGGCCGAGAGGAGAAGCAATCGTATTGGCCACCAAGAGGAGGAGGGAAGCTGCCGTAAAGCCGGAGTTGCAGGGTAAAGCCACCGTCGAGGAGGAGACGCAGGAAAGAGCAGAAGCTGCCCGGAACCTAGATGGGGTAAGTGTGGGGCTGGTGGGGGGAAGAGCAAGCAACGGGGGTGGCGGTGGGTGTCTTGTTTGCCACCCCCCCAAAAATATACCACATCAGCCGCCACTGGCAGCAACCCTATTTATGTGCGACCCTTCCTTCCTTGGGATATAAAAGTCAAAGTGTGGAGGCCTCAGGCATGGAGTGGGCAAAATATGAGAGTTCAGCCTCAGCAGGTGGGGTGGTGTTCTAGCGAAAGGACAGGAGCGGGGCAGGGACTTGTACATTTGGCGTCATCATTAACCAATTGCAAAGCCCCTGCTTACATGCAGAAAAGCAGCATTGTGAGTTAGCATCCTCATCCTAGTACTGGAAGTGGCTACTGGTAGTATCACCAGGTGAAAATAAAAAAAAAAAGCTGAAAAAAGAAAACGAATGCAGCCACCACACCCAAGGACCATTAAACGGCAATATATTTACATAGTGTAGCACCCTGATCTTTAGGCAGGGTGGCTATTAAATTTATCTGCCAAGTGATAGTTGCCTTGGCCAATTTATAGGAGGTCAATTGATTTCATCCTAGTTCTGGAATTACTGCACTTCTCTCTTCTGTCACTAGATGGCCGGGTATCTGGTGGCATTAGATAAGACAAGGGCATTGCAAGGACAGATTAGGAATGAGTGGGGTGTCTCAGCCAATGGGCAGGGATTTTCTTGGGTCCCTTGGCCTGCTGGAAGAGCCTATTTATTTGGGTGGAGTTAGGTGAACGGGGGTTCTGTGCCACCTGAATGGCTGTCTGGGTCGACGTGAGTTGTAATGTCCCAGGTTGCTAGGCCATAAGCCTTGGGCCTATCTTGGGGACTTCTGGCTGCTAGGCTATCTGAGGGCCTATCAAGAAGCAAGAGAGCAGCGTAGGGTTGGGACTGCGGCTTGCAGTCCAACCAAAAGTGACGGTTCTGCCGGCCCGAAGAACCAGCTGCGGTTGGAGCTGGAGGGGGAAGCTGTCGCTACTAAGGGACCATCCACCTTGCTACCGGAGACCACTGTGAGTAGCTGAAGCAAGTACCTGAGCGGTATTCTCACCAGCCCTGGACAGTGAAGAAGTGGGAAAACTTTAGCAGGTGCCAAGCCAGGGACTCAGCCAGTGGAGGTGACACTTGCGGAGCATTATTGTGTGCCAAGCCAGTGACCAAGCAGGCCAATGGGGTGACACTTGAGGAGTAGCTTTGGATGCCAAGCTAGGGACCCAGCAGGGATGCGGGGGATGATGCTTGAGGAAGATACCGAGTGAGAAGATTGGAAGAGCTCAGGAGATCTAGTGGATCTGTTAGTCTAGTGAAAGACTGGAAGCTCAGCTGAGTAAAGCTCTACAATAGGAGGTTGTAGTAGAAGTGGAGGAGTTCATTGCAACCGTGTTAGAAACTGTTACAAGATTGTGACCATAGGAGACAGCGATCCTACTCATGCAGACGTGGTGTCTAGCTGTATGCCTTTCCCTGCATGGCTGTCTGCCTATAGAAGTCTCAGAGTCTGCCAATTAACATTGCATCTACTAAAGGGTGTCCTGGCCCTAACCCTGTCTCCCACAGTTCTGTTTAAGAGACAATAAATCTCATCAAAAACAGACTCTTTCTCACATGCCCTGCTAAAATACTACAACTCCAACAACACTAAAGCTAAAGGAATCTTCCTAACATACAAGATGCTCACTATGCCAACTTCTGATCTACTCTCCTCATCCATCCAATACTGGTCCTCTTACATAGACCACCCACCTCCAATTGAACAATGGCAAAAAGCCCCCATAACCCCCCTACATCTATCTCATTGCATCACCCATT
Organism: Aquarana catesbeiana; assembly: GCF_042186555.1. Lineage (NCBI taxonomy): Eukaryota > Metazoa > Chordata > Amphibia > Anura > Ranidae > Aquarana > Aquarana catesbeiana. Next base: position 249,814,854 of record NC_133332.1, on the reverse strand, counting down.
GGGAATCTTTATAGAAGCTGTTCCATAAATGGTACTTCGCCCCAGACAGACTGGCAAGGATATACCCCTTCACTTCACCTAAATGTTGGAGCGGCTGCAACAATATTGGTTCTCTATCACACATCTGGTGGGACTGCGCACCCATCAAAAGCTAATGGAAAAAAAGTGATGAAATTAATCTTCTCCTTGTGTGACATCCCAATGTCCCCACTGGACCTACTCCTGTGACTATCAATTCCCACTTGGCCTAGACATCTGCAAGCGTTAGTGACACACATCCTAATAGCAGCTCGCCTGGCAATTGCAAAAAATGGAAATCAAGCTTCCTCCTAAAAGACGCCATTCGGTTACTCAACTCGCATTTCCTAATGGAATTCTCGTTTGCCAAAGCCAATATATCTACAAAACCCTTTGCCATAACCTGGGGAAAATGGATCGCTGAAGGCAGAAGCGTGCCCTTGTGTTAAATAACACATATTGGACCCCCCCCCTCCGCTATTACCAAAAGATGAAATATTGTTCCTCTATCAGCTTCTCAAACCGGCCCAACTTCTCACCCTCTCCCACTCAAGTACTTTTACAACCCCAACCCCTCCAATCCGACCACCCTCATAAGCATCCCATGCGGTACTCAAAATCTCATATAATAACAACAAATTTCTTGTTTGTTACACTTTGTAGACCTTCACTCAGGGGCGTTGCTAGGGGGTGGCTATTGGGGCTATAGCCCCCAATCTGGGGCCCATAGCCCCGAGTCTCTTGCCCAGGGTCCCTGCCTAACCAGTGGGTTGCAGCTGTTGCACCAGGTGGGCTGGCTGCATGAGAGAGGCGGAGGAGAGAAGAGAAGCGAGCGGGGGCGGACAAGCAGAGATAACATCTCTCTCCACCCGCTCCACATCAGCGCTCTTCACAGCCAGGCCTCTTCAATTTGGGAGTGAGGTGCGGCAAGCAGCAGAGAGATGACATCATCTTTCACTGCACGCCACATCAGTTGGCAAGTGACAACCCACATCTGGTGGCCGGTGACGTGGCAAGTGACAATCTGCAAATGGTGGCAGAAGATGTGGCAATCTGCAAATGTTGCCAGGAGACGTGGCAAGTGACAATCTGCAAATGGTGGCAAGTGACAATCTGCAAATGGTGGCAGGAGACGTGGCAAGTGACAATCTGCAAATGGTGGCAGGTGAAGTGGCAAGTGACAATCTGCAAATTGTGGCAGGTGACGTGGCAAGTGACAATCCACATCTGCTGCCAGGTGAAAGTGGCAAGTGACAATTCACATCTGGTGGCAGGCAACATGGCAAGTGACAATCCACATCTGGTGACAGGCAACGGTGGCAAGTGACATGCTGCATCTGGTGGCAGGAGATGTGGCAAGTGACACGCTCAGGGCTCCCACTGATTCTGCAGTATGGCGAGTTGAACCACTTCATTATATATTAGAATGTAACAAAAGAAATAATGCACTTCTATCACCCTGACACCATATCAACCATTATGCCATGATGATTGAAGCGCCAACACCAGCCATCGCCCGTGACAAATTGCTTATCACTGGTCTCCCCCCACCCCACCCCACGGGCATGCAAAAAGGTTGGTGAGAGCTGCTATGGGCTCTAGCCCCAGATCTTTTCAGACCTAGCAACGCCCCTGCCTTCACTTATTGTTAACTTACTCAACATAGTGCTATTTTCTATCTATATGCATACTTGATTTATGTTGTTTTAACAAGTCCTTAAACATTTTGAAATGCAATCTTTTATTATTTTTTTTTTATCTTTTTCATGTACGTACATCAAGCCAGGGTATGCCCAATTGGTGCTGTTTTGTAATAAAAACAATAAATCTCTTTGCATTCAATAAGTGTCTGGTGCCCATCAATCTACCCTGCATTACACCCACCATGCCTTGTAACCCACTCTACACAGAAGGGTGTCAGCTATCCCTAACCCTGGAGGTCACCATTGGGCTTCAGGGGCCCCCGGGACTTGGCTACAATAGCAAATGATGAAGACCTACCAATGCAGTTCATGTTTTTCAGCCCATTGAAGACATCTTTAGGGATTTTCTTGATCTTGTTTTCATGAATTCGCAGCTCCACCAGGGCCTTGGGGAGACTCTTGGGGATCTCTTCCAGGCTGTTTTTGGAGATGTACAGCTTCTGGAGATTAACACATGGCTCAAATGCTTTCTCGTTAACTTTGGAGATTTTGTTGTTTACCAGCACCAGGGCCTGAAAGAATAAAAGAATAAGGAATAATGTTCTTTTTTTTTTTTTCATTTAGGACTGCAGCTCATTGTGCTGAAAATAATGTTCAACTGTCCGCGTTGCCCTATAACCAATTCTTAGATATTCCTTTTCCCAGTCTAGTTTTGGCTATACATGATCCTCAAAATTCACAGCACCGTCACACATGCGTGCCCCTTACAAGCTGCTTTTTTATACCTTGGCGGAGGCATAGTATGGGGTATATTCTGCCCCACGTTCTTGTATTTTATTTTTTGTCTTGCAGTGAACTGCATGAGTTTATCACTTTTCATTGGTTTCTGGCCATTACAACTTGTTTACTAATGTGATTTTGGTATCTTGCTCGGTCATCCCCTCCTGTTTCGTACCTCCCAACTTTTTGAGATGGGAACGTGGGACACATACACTATATTACCAAAAGTATTGGGACGCCTGCCTTTACACCCACGTGAACTTTAATGGCATCCCAGTCTTAGTCCGTAGGGTTCAATATTGAGTTGGCCTGCCCTCATTTTGAAAGGCACCCCCTAGGTACCTTGCTGATGAATATCTGTTTAAAATGGGTCCATACCCTGGCAAAACGCAACACACACCTTTTTGGTGTACATTGGTGTAGTAGGAAGCCCATTCAAATGAATGTATACAAAGTCCAAAAAAAGCTCTAGACCAATGAGCTGTGAGTCCAACATCTTTTACTATAGGTGTTCATTCAGCAAGACAAGTACAAAGCTGCCAACACATTTCAGGGTTATCCCCCCCTTCTTCAGGGCTCTGATATAGCATAAACCAAGGAGGGTTCAAAATGGCAGAATTATTACAATGAATTGTTTGAAAAATGAAAATGTGACCAAGTGCCCAAGAGCAAATTAGCAGCAGGAAATGAAATGGTCTATTGCAACGCACATTAACACACATGCACAAACGCACTGCGGTGGTGTAAATGGGCCCTTGATCTCAGCACAAATCCTTCTGCAAATGAACCTTCTTCCATATACAGTATACTTTTTATCTTTGTGTTAGTATGTTTGCTTGGAGTTCAGCTTTAATGTTGTCAGTGATAAATTAGTACATATAAGGATCACTAATGGCAGATATCTAGAACAATACGATATTCTTTCACCCTAAAAACCCATACACATGTATTTACAGGACAGTAGACTCTGTGAAGACGTGAAAATCTTTTTAATCTACAAGTAATATATATATTAATATATATATATATATATATATAAATATTCCCTTACATAGAGTTTGCTAAGTCCTTTCAGGTCATCTTTCTTAATTTCCATAATTTTGTTGTTCTGGAGGTCCAAGAGCATGGTATCCTTTGGAATGTTCTTAGGCACACTTGTCAGACCTAAAACAGAAAGCACAGAATGCTTAGTCAATATTATTGTTAGAATTGTGTTTTAGTTTTTGGTACATGCTAGACAACTATGCTTAGCTCTACCAGAGTTCTGTGGAACCTTAGAGTTCCTCTGGAGGTTGCTGGTGGTTCCTTAAACAATTTCTGACTTTTAGATATGAAACTCCTGACACCAATGATCCTTTTTTGCTCTCCGAAAAGGGAAGGGGGGGGGGGGGATTATTTTTCTCACTGACCCTTTAATGTATGGGGCAGTCATCCCACTGACCCCCAATATATGAAGTATTCTTTTCACAGACCCACCAATGTAAGAAGCATTCTTCCCACTGACCAATGTAAAGAGCATTCTTCCCACTGACCACCAATGTAAGGAACATTCTTTCCACTGACCTATAATGTAAAGGACATTTTTCCAACTGACCACCAATGGAAGTGACATTATTCCCATTGATCACCAATGTAAGGAGCATTCTTCCCACTGACCACCAATATAAGGAGCGTTCTTCCCACGGACCCCCAATGAACATTTTCTCACTGACCACCAATGTAAGGGACTTTTTTCTCACTGACCACCAATGTAAAGAACGACCCACTGACCCTCAATGTTAGGAACTTTCTTCTTACTGACCACCAATATATGGAGCATTTGTCCACACTCTGACAAAGGCCACCAATTTTAGGGATCCTTCTCCCACTGACCACCAATCTAAGTGAATATTTCACTGACCACCAATTTAAGGGGCGCATCTCAACTTGCCATCAACATAAGCAGGCATTTCTCCACTGTCCCACTAATGTGAGAAAACATTACAGTTTTCATTGTCTGTGTCTCTTTTTTGGCCATGATTGTTATTACTTTTGTTTTATTATGAATATTAAAAATAGGTTTGTCATATATGCTCCGTGTGTCAAATACACAAATCCCCCATCAGTGTCCCCCCCCTTACATCAGGGTCCCAAAATCAGTATCAAAATCCCCATAGGCATCCCTCCTTACATCAGAATCCTCATCAGAGCATCTCTTACATTAGAGTCCACCTTAGAAGTCCCCTCCTACATCAAGGTCCCCATCGGAGCCCCCCTTACCACTGTAATACAGCATTGCTGTAGCAGTGGGGGGGGGGTCTGGAAAGTGGAGCAGGTCCGAATGGTCCAAAGTTCCGTCTTCCTGTGAATACTGGGGCAAGCATGTTATTGGTTAATAGATCTAGCAAATGGTAGAGATGCTGACAGCGCAAGGGTGCAGCTAGGAGGAACTGACTGCAGGGTGATGGGGGGAGGTATTGGTTGGGAGGGAGAGAAGTGGAGACCAAAGGTAGCCTGCTGACCTGAAGCCTCAGTTTGTGCACATTGAAGATACACCACTGACCCTAGCTGTGGAGCAGATAAAACATTGAGGTGGGATGGACGTGGCCGTGGGCTGTAGCTTGGAGACCCCTGCTGTAGAGCGTGAGTTGGGAATGAAAAAATGCACACCGGGCACCTCTTTTCAAGCCAAAACATTGTTGGCGAAAACTCAAACCAAATGAGTTTCTCTTCATAAAATGTTCTCTGTATGTGTATTTTGTGCGATGTACAAAAAAATAGCTGATCTCCTTCATATGTAGGACTATTAATATCTCTTTTCGTAGACCCAAAATGATTAAAACCATTTTCTTTATAGATATGTTTTTACTTTGCATGGATCGTGTTGGTACATTTGTCATAAAAGGACTATTTATATTTTCTCCTGTTCTTTTTATAAGCTGGAAGAGTTCTCAAAGTCTGTATTCCATTTAGCATTTGTTTTTTATTACGATATAAAATAGTGTGGATGTAGCACCATATGTTGACTGATGTGCAAAATGATACTGATGTATATAATGGCGATTCCCCAGCTGTCCAGATTCACAGGAAATTGTACTTACAATTCTGCAAAACATACACATGGCCGCACAGTCAAAGGGAAAATGTCTGGATGGTGGATTTTTTACTTCCACTGTGAATGGAGCAAAGGGATGGAGTGTAATGTCCAGTGTCTTGGTGGAGGTGTATATGCTTTTGAGAAGACATAACACTGCCACTAACTGACACTTGAAAAGACGTGAAAGTAAAGGAGCGCCCGGTGTTCAGTAGATGCAGAGTTTAAAACGTTTTATTTAGAGTCACAACAATAAAATGAGGCCAACGCGTTTCGGGGGAACAAACACTTCCCCCTTCATCAGGGCTACTGTTGAAGCTATTAAGGAAATGATCCTTTTACGGACTGCTTTGGCGCAAGGATCAGACCGATAGATGTCCAAATGCTGGCTATGGGTTCAGAGGCAGAATTAAGAGAAATAATGGCCCCAGGGGTTTAAAGTTTGACAGATGGGAGTGGTCCACCCCTACCTTTGTCATTCCAAAGCCACTCCCACCTGTCAGATTTTAAACCCCTGGAGCCAAATTCCTCTCTCAATGCTGCCTCTGAACCCATAGCCAGCATTTGAACATCTATCGGTCCAATCCTTGCGCCAAAGGCAGTCCGTAACAGGACCATTTCCTTAATAGCTTCAACAGCAGCCCTGATGAAGGGGGGAGTGTTTTTTCCCCCGAAACGCATTGGTCTTTGCCTTTTGATAATATAAAAAAAAAATAGGAGATATCTATTACCATTTATTTCCATTTTTTCCATCTACCACCAAATGAAAGCCTTAATTGTTCTGAAAAAAACAAGGTATAATCTACCTGGATGCAAAAAGTAGTTGTGATTAGGGATGAGCTTTCTGTTCAGGTCGAACATGAGTTTGACTCGAACATTGGCTGTTCGCCCGTTCGTCGAAAACTGAACATTATGGGCCATTCACGCCAAATTCGAGCGGCGCGTAAAGGCCCATAATGCACTGCGGGAGCTGTATGATGATTGGCCAGAGCATGCACCATGACCTGCATGCTTTGGCCAATCACATTACCCTCAGCTAAGAGAGACATAATTGGCCAAAGGCAGGGTGCCTTTTGCCAATCATGGCTCAGGGGGACTAAGTCCATGCCCCACACTATATAAGGCCGCCTGAAGTGTGTCGTTGCCAGCATGGACGGAGAAAGAGAGTGTCATTTAGATTGAGCAGGCAGGCGGGTTATTCAGTATATATATATATATATATATATATATATATATATATATATACACATACACACACACAGATAGTCTTGTGTGTGTGTGTATATATATATATATATCCACTGCATACAGTTTAGCTATATTTCACTGCAGGCCGTTCCTGGTGTACTGTTTAATATACTTCAGGCGGTGTACACAGTAGACAGTGCTGTCAACCCATAGTGCAGTTGTGAGTATGGCACCAGGGCAGGGGAGCTTGGCTTTTTTTCACCACAGCAGTGGCTACTGATCAAGGATGCATGCACCGTCCTGTCCTGTCACCATTTGGGGCGGCCACAAGGATGGTGAGCAGTGACAGTGCATGCATCAGTGATACTTGTCTTCCTGTTGGAGCACACGCTTCATGGAATAATGTACAGGGCACTTGAGGCAGAGGAGGACTTCCTTACCTCTCATGGCCCCCTTTATCCAGATACTAGTATTCCTGCAGGCCCGCCGATCACACAGGAAGAAGAAGAAGAGGAGTGTCAGCATGGAAATGGAGGATAACACTCAGCATCAGCAGCAGTCTTCAAGGGATCGTTTGCAGTCCCCAGAAACCCATGGAGTTGTACATGGCTGGGAAGAGGTGGTTGAGGATCATGTGATCCTTAGTGACCCAGAGGACTCAGGATCGAATGCCTCTGCAAACCTTCGCTGCATGGCCTCCCTGATCCTGAAAAGCCTGCGAAAGGACCCTAGGATTCGTGGTATCAAGGAGAGGGATCATTATTGGCTGACAACCCTTCTTGATCCACATTACAAGGGTAAGGTTGCAGAACTTATCCAGCCTTCACAGAGGGAGCAGAGGATGAAACATCTTCAGGAGGCCTTGCAGAAAGGTTTGTGCAATGTGTTTCGAGAGCCCGGGAGGTTACAATTTCTTGGTGCCGTACAACGTGTTGCTGAGGCTTCGTTCAGTCACAGAAAGAGCAATGGAGAAGGTGGCCAGCTGACCGATGCCTTCAGGCAATTCTAAAGTCCTCAGCGCCCAGGTCTGATCAGTTCCAGCAACCATTGCCAGCGTCTGAATTACATGGTGCAGGAATATCCACTGGGTTACTGGGTTACTGGGTCTTGAGGATGGATCACTAGCCAGAGCTTGCGCAATTGAGCTACTGGCCTGTCCTGCATCCAGCGTTCTTTCTGAACGCACATTCAGTGCTGCTGGGGGCTTTGTAACCCCTTTGTAACCCATCACAGAGTGCACCTGTCCACAGACTCTGTTGATCGGCTCACATTCATAAAAATAAATCAGTCTTGGATTACCAGCTACCAAGCACCTGATGCTGATGTAACCAAATGATTTTTCTATGGATGTGGGATCCCTTGAAGACTGTATATGCTGAGTGACTATCCTATTATGAGGAGTGACTATCTAATACCTCCTTAATTTTCATGATGATAGCTTCTAAGAATATTTTCCGTTCAGGGCACCTTTCTGCCCCTGTTTAACAGGGGCACGTAATTACAATTTTTGATCTAATATTTCACAGTAGGGCCTGTTCCTGCACTCAACAAAAGTATCTGTGAGGCTTTACAGTGTTGTGCCACCACCACCACCGCCTAAGGCTACATTTTTCTGCATTACAACATTACACTACACTACAGCTGCAAGCAGTTTTAAATGACTTTTTTTCCTTTAGAAATGTCATTTTGTGCAGGGACTGTTCTAAACACGGGTAAAATGTGCCACTTTACAGGCATACTATAGGCACCCCCCAGGCACGATATTTAAAGGAATATTACACTTTTATTGTTTCACTTTAAGCATTATTAAAATCACTGCTCCCGAAAAACGTCTCTTTAAAACTTTTTTCGCATTGATACATGTCCCCTGGGGCAGGACCTGGGTCACCAAACATTTTGACACTTTTGACAATACCTTGCATATTAACCTTTAAAATTAGCACTTTTGACTTTTCACGTTCGAGTACCATAGACTTTAATGGGGTTCGCGTGTTCACAGGAATTTTCGGTCTGATCGCATATTTTGCCACGAACTGAACCGGGGGGTGTTCGGCTCATCCCTAGTTGTGATGATATGTACGGTTTTACTAAATTTTGCTTAGGCATTTCGATTTGTTTAAACCTTAGGCACAAAGGGGTTAAGATAACATAAGCAAACCAAAACAAAGTATTTAATAGCAGGAATCTCATGATTAAAATGCTTAATTAATACAGTATATTTCATGGTCGTTCTTCTTTAGTGCTGATATGTTGAGCCATAGATTTTACACTCTTGGGTCATCTTTGTTTTTGTAGGATACTTTGCCAAGAGCTTGGACAATATCTAATTTCACAGATAAGTTCCTAAGGTCAAAGAGAGTCATCCAATTTATAAGCACTGGAGCAAAAATAAAAGGCAGGCAGTAATTGCAATTTTTTGTATGCTTTTCTGTTTTTTACATATTTTTTTGGTGATGGACTGTAACTGATAAAAAAAAAAGCACAGGAAATGAGGTGCTTTGGAGAGCTTTTAAGTTAAAAAAAACTGGCAGTAAAATGAGCTCATAACCTGCAATCTTCCTTTCTAGCATGGCTAGCACTGCTTCCAATACCTCTACAATGAAGGTGTCCCTCAGTGCCATGTCAGTTTTGTATTCTCTAAAGGAACATAGGAAACATTACAGCTGGAACTTGTTTGGCTGAAGTTTACAACATAACCACTATATTTGCCCTATTTTCACAGATGTTAAGAGGTCCCATCCAGGCACTGTAGGAAAAGAGTAGCATCACATAGTTACATAGTAGGTGAGGTTGAAAATAGTCCATCAAGTCCAACCTATGTGTGTGATTATATGTCAGTATTACATTGTACAGTCCTATATGTTGTGGTCGTTCAGGTGCTTATCTTATCTGCAAGGAAAGTTGGTGTCGGAAGTCTTATCTGCAAGGAAAGTTGGTGTCGGAAGTCTTCCTTCTGCCAGATTCTGCAATTACAGGTCTGAATGGGGAGCAGGCAGCATTATAGAATGCCCAGCATGTGTCACTGACTGCAGGACCTGCTCTAATCAATATCTAAATTAGAATGTACTGTATTTCCATTCAGGGCCACCAGCACAAAATATCTTATTAGTACTGGTCCAAGGTGCTAGTCTGCCACTAGGTGGCTCTGTTCCAGAACAGTGTCTGTTTACAGAGAATAGTGTCATCAGGTGCTAGGTCCCTTTTAGATTGAGCCCTCCTGTGGTGTTGTATTGGATAACTGCTCATATATAAGCCGTGTTGAGAGGAGCCATAGTGCAGTGGGGGCAGGGGAGCCAGAGACCCCACCTTCAGACAGATGTAGTTAGCAAGTGGAGGCCCTAGACAGGACTGGGAGATAGTGAGAGCTACACCTGCAACCAGAAGGGCAGGCTTTAGATATCCTGACTCTTACAGTAAAAAAGGCTAGAGCAGGTTGCAAGGCCAAGTGTTAAGCTGGGCCAAGTGTTCCCTGGAGTGAGGCTATCTGCCTGAAGGACCTGGGAGAGGGATACCAAAGCCAGAGGTGACTGCAGTAATCCTGGTCAGAAAGACTACCTGTAAGGAGCAGTGAGCTGGACACAGACAGCCTAAGACAAACCAAGACCCTCTTATTGAGTACTGATGACCCCAGGAGGAGAGAGACTGAGTAGGGAAGATGGCTCATCAAAATGTACTGTGTGCTGCTTCCACATGTTACTGCTACAGATCGTCCACTATATGGGATTGACAAAATGCTGTCAGGTGACCTTGGAAAGTATGCATACTGCCCAACTTTTGAACTTCCGAATGAGGGACACTTGAGGTAAGTAACGACATGTGGCAAAATGTGGGTGTGGCAAAACTCTTACCAGTGGGAGAAGCTTAAGTGGCGTGGTTGAACAAAACCAAATATGTTTATCAATAATGTTAGTGAAAATGGACTTGGCCTTGGTCATGTTGTATCAGGTGGGTTAGTGAGAATGAATTTGACTTTTGTTGTGCTGCATCCTGTGGGTTAGTAGGGAAGGCCTTGGCCCATGACACATTGTATCAGGTAGGTTAGTAAGGATGGACTTGGCCTGTGCCATGTTGTATCAGGTGGTTTGGTGCAGTGAGAAAAATATGACATGAGAGAGTGGGGGGTTAGAAAGGGAGAGGAGGGTGAGAGAGATCGGGAGAGACGAGAGAAGGGGGTGAGAGAGAGAGGGAAGTAAGAGAGAGGGTGAGAGAGACCCTTAGCCCTGTCTGCAGTCCCTCCTGTGCCCTCATGTCCCAGTCTGCAGTAACTGTCTGTGGGAAGGTGTGTGTGATGCTTGGTACAGTGCCTTCCATGCCAGCAGGATGTTCATGATGGCCAGCAGTGGGCTGAGCCCATTTTCATAGTTGATTGATGACAGGAGGTCACGGAGGTGCTCTGCTCCTTCCAGGAGCCTGCACCTTCCACAAGTCCTCATTCCCTGGCTCTGGTCAGCCTGTCCTCGGGTCCTGGGAAGTCTTCAGAACTCTTCTCCCTCCAGGGCTATCAGTCCTTGCCACCCTCGCTGCTCACCTTCCCAGCGACTTCCTAGAGTTGGGTGCTGTTATCCTGCCCACACCTGGAGGCCTTCTCTGTCCCGCTCCTCACACCTGCTGCCACCGGACTCTCCATGACGTGGTCCCTATTGGCTAAGTGCCAGACTGGTTTGTCCAACCCTGGACCACGTAGTCCCAGCAGGAGGGAGGCAGAGCCGCTGGCACTGACATTCCTGATTGATCACAGGCAAATTAGGCGGCCGTGAGGTGAGTGCCTAATTAAAGAGCCACCTCTGGCAGAGAGAAGCGTCGGCTGAAAAAAAGCCCTACTGGTGCCCGCGTCAGTGCCCCCATGCCAGGAAAGTTGATGGAGCCAAGTGCTTGAACTTGTCCCAGCACTGGGCTCCACTCCGGGACATTGCTTTGATCCACTGGGACTTACATCAAATCCTGGGATGGTCCAGACAAATTCAGGATGATTGGGAGATGTAGTATGTCTATATGATGCGACTGCAATGCCATTGTAAAGTAACATCAGTATAGTGCAGCAATTCTATCTCTTGAGTGGATATTCCTTCCTTGGGTTATAAAGGTTAATGGACGAAAATATCATGAAAAGGCATCTGGAATGGAGATGGGCACAAGATGGCAGAGGGTTAATGCCTCAAGCAGGTGGAGGATTGTTCTTGTAGAAGTGGTGGGTCAGGGACTTATGCTCTTGGTGCCATTACTAGCCATTCACAAGCCCCCCCCCCTTACACATCTGCCTAGTTCTTTGTTGCTCGGTACACACTTCTGTTTCTGTTTGGCATACAGTACCTTGAAAAAGTATTCATACCCCAGGAAAGTTTCCACTATTTGTCATGTTACAACCAAAAATGTAAATGTATTTTATGTGATAGACCAACACAAAGTGGCACATAATTGTGAAGTGGAAGGAAAATGATAAATGGTTTATAATATCTTTTACAAACAAATATCTGATACCCCTAACTAAAATCTAGTGGAACCAATTGCCTTCAGAAGTCACTTAATTAGTAAATAGAGTCCACCTGTGTGTAATTTAAACTCAGTATAAATACAGCTGTTCTGTGAAGACCTCAGAGGTTTGTTAGAGAACCTTAGTGAACAAACAGCATCATGAAGGCCAAGGAACACACCAGACAGGTCAGGGATAAAGTTGTGGAGAAGTTTGAAGCAGGGTTATGTTATAAGAAAATATCCCAAGCTTTAAACCTCTCACAGAGCACTATTCAATCCATCATCCGAAAATAGAAAGTATGGCACAACTGCAAACCTGCAAAGACATGGCCGTCCACCTAAACTGACAGTCCGGGCAAGGAGAGCATTAATCAGAGAAGGAGTCAAGAAGCCCATGGTAACTCTGGAGGAGTAGCAGAGATCCACAGCTCAGGTGGGAGAATCTGTCTACATGACAACTATTAGTCGTGTACTCCACTAATCTGGCCTTTAAGGAAGAGTGGAAAGAAGAAAGCCATTGTTGAAAGAAAGTCATAAGAAGGCCCATTTGCAGTCTACGAGAAGTCATGTGGGGGACAAAGCAAACATGTGGAAGAAGGGGTTTTGGTCACATGAAACCAAAATTGAACTTTTTTGCCTAAAAGCAAAATGCTATGTGTGGCGGAAACCTAACAATGCGCAAGACCCTGAACACACCATCACCACTGTGAAACATGGTGGGGGAAGCATTAAGTTGTGGGGATGCTTATCTTCAGCAGGGACAGGGAATCTGGTCAGAGCTGATGGGAAGATGGATGAAGCCAAATACAGGGCAATCTTAGAAGAAAATCAGTTAGAGTCTACAAAAGACTTGAGACTGGAACGGAGGTTCACCTTCCAGCAAAGACAACAACTCTAAACATACAGCCAGAGCTACAATGGAATGGTTTAGATCCAGGCATATTCATGTGTTAAAATGGTCCAGTCAAAGTCCAGACCTAACTCCAATTGAGAATCTGTGGCAAGACTTGAAAATTGCTGTTCAGACGCTCTTCATCCAATCTGACAGAGCTTGAGCTATCTTAAAGAAGAAGAATGGGCAAAAATGTCCCTCTCTAGATGTGCAAAGCTGGTAGAGACATCCCCAAAAAGACTTGCAGCTGTAATTGCAGTGAAAGGTGGTTCTACAAAGTATTGAATCGGGGGCTGAATACAAATGCCCCCCACACTTTTCACATATTTATTTGTAAAAAATGTTGAAAGCCATTTATCATTTTCCTTCCTCTTCACAATTATGTGCCACTTTGTGTTGGTCTATCACATAAAATCCCAATAAAATACATTTACGTTTTTGGTTGTAACATGACAAAATGTGGAAAATGTCAAGGGGTATGAATACTTTTTCAAGGCACTGTAGCTTCATGTGTCTCTGACCAGAGAGATTCTTGCAGCCTTCTTTTGTGTTAATGGTAGGCCCAAGTAGAAGAATCCTTTGTTTATTTAGTTTACAAATGAAACCCAATATTTCCCTCTGTAAAATCTCCCCATTTTTGATCAAGAATATACAATTTACACAGCATGCATACAATGTATTAAAACAAATGTGTTTTAAAATAATTCTACTAGGGCAGCTATTCTCAATCTAGATTCCCATGGAATCCTAGAGTTCCTCCAGAGGTTGGTAGGGGTTGCCTGAGCTGTGGCTGACTGACCGCCCCATTCCTGGGCCAACACCATTTGTTAAATATTAAACACCAATATTAAATTAGTGTAGCTGTCTGTAAAGATGGTATTCTTACTGCCTCTGTAAGTGGTCTTCCCACTGGCCACCAAAGTAAGGGCCGTTTTTTCCATTGATTCCCAAAAACTTGGTTTTAACAGGGGTTCCCTGACACTAGAACCTTTTTTAAATGGTTCCCCTGGGGTAAAAAGGGTGAGAGAGGCTGTACTAACTCATTGAACTCTGACTTTGATTTTTGATATGCAAGATATTATGAGAAAATAATACAGACTAAAGCACTTTGATTGGCAGTGGCTCTTATGTGGTCACATACATAAAGCAAAGCCATACGAATTTAGCAAAGGTAAAAATGAGGACTGTTTAGTAGAATGTTGAGTACATTCTTCGATATACCATGTTACCTAGACTTAAAGATGAGCGTAGATTTTAAACCGTTCTCCATATTTCCATTTGTAGAAATTCAGGACATGCTTCTGCTCTTAGATAATGTATATTTTAACGCTGTGCTGCATATTTTAACATGGTTTCCAAGGTACTGACAGCGTCAGTCACTGAATTCCCAGGTCTCTATGGGCAATCAGAATGTGTAGACTGTCTGGGAAGTGTCATTGATCTGTACACCAGCTGCATACATTCCAATGTTTGTAGTACTCCTGCAGCACCACTAGGTACTTTGTGCTCAACTTGCTTTTTCTCTCATGGCGTAAATTAAAAGACCAATTTCCAGGTAGGGTGTCTTTTTTCTTTTAGTTTTGCATAGAGCAGGGTTGGGCCCCACAAAAAAAATAAAATAAAATTTGTGGTCAGGGGCCCACTTGCGATAAGGCAAGGTGAGAATGATTTCAATTAATTTTGCTTCTATTGACATAAATGATTTGGGTCCTATTTTATACAATTGTCACCATCGATTGTCACCATCGATATGGGGCTCATTTTATCCCACTGACGCCAATAATACAGGGCTTATTTTATTCCGCAAACACCAACAATATGGGACTTACTTTATCCTACTGACACTAGTAATATGGGCCTTATTTTATCCCACTGACACTAATCATATGGGGATTCTTTTATCCTACTAATATTAATTATATGGGGCTCTATTTCCTACCAACATCACCATAATAAGGCTTATTTTACTTCAATTGAAATCAATGATGGGGCTTATTTTACTCCATCTGACACCATTATGTGGGCCGTACATTGAATACTCCCATGCTCTATACTCCTTACCACTTTACTCTTTGTTGTGTTGTATTTCAGGTATGTTATGTTGTACTTTACATACTTCTGATAGCTGCATTGTTCATTGTTGGTTACCATTGGTCCTCAACCCCCAACTATTTTAATGAAGTTCTCCTATAGGGCTTGTTCACACCAGGTCTGTTGACCTGTCTGAGCAGCTCAAGGGAACATGATGTGAAAAAGCTGTTATGTAGGCTCATGCAAAGTGTTAGCTCTAAGACTTTATTATGTGTAAAAAAGCAAACAAATCAAAAGAACTGTTTTTTTTTTTGTTGTTTTTTTTTAAATTACCCTTGGAGAATTATATCATCTCCTAATCCTTTAACTAAATAGTTCCCAGTATGGTATGTCTCCTTCTACTTTACCTTTGGGATTTAGGATTTTTGGTCTACACAAGTTTATTTTATGTGGTTTGGAGGGCACCATTTTATTCTTCGTCTTAGGCCACAGGAGGTAAGTTCACCTCCAGTGTGGCAGGTGTTCCATTAAGCAGCCCTATTTATAGCCCCTTAAGATTGTTGGTCAGAGGTGGATGATCTATTTATACTCCTTCACACTAGTAGTAAAGCATGATTCTCTTTGCAGTCCACAGGTGCTACTCGGCTTGCTTCCCATAGGCCAGTGGTCATCAACTCCTGTCCTCAGGGCCCACTAACAGGACAGGTTTGCAAGATAACTGAAATACATCACAGGTGATATCATTTGCTGCTCAGTTATTGCAGTATTTTAGTCTGCATCTCCCCAAGGTAATACATAAAACCTGGCCTGTTAGTGGGCCCTGAGGACAAGGTTGATGACCACTGCCATAGGCCACATCCTTGCTTAGCCAGTATTAAACGAGACAAGCTTCTCCTTTGTAACCAGACAGAACTTGTCTGGCTCAGGCAGTTGGGCCAATGTGCAAAAAAGTAGACTTTGCTTCTTATACCCTGAGCCATGGACTGGGCCCCTTCCTGCCATTGTACCCCGCAGTGGCCACCTGGCCTGCTATGCCTCCGTTTACGCCTTTCGAAGAGTAATTATTGCTGCTGTTTTATTGTTGTCTATTTCCATTGGGGAGGCTTCCCATCAATTCCTGCCCTGTTGATGGGTATCAAACAGAACAGGAAGTGAGGTGATATCTCTTTAACAGGAATGTAGATAGCAATAAAAACTCTGCTAAAAAGGTCATACTATCCAAAAAAGAGGTTTTGCTACAAATGTAAACAAAATTGTTGAATGAGTGATTAGCACACTATAGCCAACATCAACAGTTTCTAATAGCTGTTTGGATCTATAAATGAAACTTATTAAACATTTGTCTCAATTTCTGCAGCTTAGAAGGTGAATCTTGTAAACCAGACACTGCATTCAGCAGAGTTCTGGAGAACTATTTATCACCTAATGATGTGTTTTTTTTTTAGTTTTGTGTTATACTTAGTCAAGCCAAACCTGATATTTCAACAGTGAGCAGATGCCAGCATGTTATAGCACACGCATGTCTTCCAGCTGGAGTTCCCCCCAATGTAGTTTAGGATTGACCACTCTACCTCTTCTCCCTGTTGGCTCATTAGTGTGGTGTGTGGCCTCATTGACCATAAAATAAGGTTTGGGAAAGGATAAGGAAAATTATCAACTGCTTAGCTCAAGTCCATATTTGCATAACATATTTCACGGCTCCTGGTTAAAGCCCAATTGAACCCCTTTAAAGTAATAATGTCCTGGCTGTATATACAGTAATGAATATGCCTCTTTTTTATTTTTTTTATTGGATAAGTGCTTCAGCAAGGGTTAAAACTCCCCATGCTGGCAGCATGTAGAACCACCTAGCGGTGGGTTGTAGCCAGTTCCAATGCCAGGGGCCTACTTGTAAAACTTGTAGCACAAGGGTAAGGCCATCTCCCCCTCATGACTGGGATATACACAACCATCTTGACAGCCTTTATATGGTCTGCCTGGTTTTGGATGGCCCACGGCCTAGCACAACCACTTCTCTACTTAACTCGCTTTCACAGGCAAAACAGCCACAGATTCAGGTACCACTTCCAGGGGAGATAGATCTACCTTTCCTCAATACAACCTGGCACAGTCCATAAGATATTTTACATGGTTTACCTGTTCGCTACAGAGATGTAGTAGTTCACATGACATCCAAAATACAGTCCAAATGATGGATAGTAAACAGGGAGAAAAGGGAGCACTCCGTTGCACTTAAACCTTTCCAAACAATTGGAAGGGGGTGTGGCTGCAAACTTGAAATAAACTGCTTACCCTTTGTCAGATACTACAGTCCCATTTTAAAGCCTCTTGTTTCTGTGTCCTAGAGTCAGCAAGAATACCAAGGAAACCAGGTGACGAAAACCTTTAACAGGAACTAACCCCCTGTCACAACCACATGGAGTCAGACTGCCCTTCTCATACACAACACTGAGTTCAGCGGTGCACGTCGGACCATGGTGCGTGAGAGTACCAGTCCAACTCTCACCCTCTCCAAGTCAACTACTCACCCTTGGTCAGATGCCTTAGTCCCATTTTAAAGCCCTTCATTTATGCATCCTAGAGTCAGCTGATATACTGGGGGTGTCCACGGAATGCAAGGTGTGCCAGCTGGAATATCAAAAGTGGCTACTTAAGGGAAAACCGTGGCTTCTTTCATTCACCACCCTTCCAAGTTCCAGCCCATCCTTATGTAACCTAACACGTGGGAAGGGACAGTCAGCCTAGAGCAACTGGAAATAAGGTGGGGAAATCCTTAAATAGGAACTAACCCCTGTTACAACCACAGAGAGTCAGACTGCCCCTCTCATACACAACACTGCTAAAGAAGTGAGACCAATGTTGATTAGAGCAGTTTTCAGTGGTGCATGTCGGACCATGGTGTGTGAGAGCCCCAGTCCAACTCCTATATAATGGCACTACAGGGCTTTTTAACCCTGGACTGATAAAAAAAGTGAAAAAGTCATATATATTTTGGTTTATGCAGCCTGACTGCATTACAGTCATTTATTAAGAGGGTTTGTTTACACCTGTGTGAAAACATGGTGGTACCTGGTGTTGCATTCAAGTGATTTACTAATATTAGGATCATTATAGGGTTGTTTGACTTTGTACTCTCAAAAGACAAATCAAAGGAATACCGCCCTTTGGGAGAGACATGATAATGGGCTTATGAAATTAAAAGCGTGTATAGGGGAAGGGCAGACAAGGTAGGGTCTGACACATGGTGATAACTACCAAGCTTCAGTGTTGTTTTAATTTTTTCTTTCAAGGAGTGAACCGGTGAGCCGACTCTTTACCCATGTACGGCACTTTATTGCTGCCTTCCCCTTTTGTACGCACTCCCCTTTCTTTTGCTCCCCTGCAACCCCATTAATTTCTGGGAGAAAAGAGTAACAGCTGGTACTATATGGAATGGGAAGCATATAACTCTTGCCACCCTCTCACGGTAGTTCTGGTGTTTGCAAAGTCCCCAGGCACCCATGGGACAGTAAAATACCTCAAACCTGCATGCACTCCAAGTTGCTCAAATGCTAGAAAGTCTATTGGTCAGTGAGAAGGTCAAGGAATCTCGGCAAATACCACTGGTGGATCTGAGGGGTCTTTAAGTAACCTATGCTATGACACGCATGCTCAATAACAAAATTAAAGACATTCATTTAATTTATTAAACATTAATTAACCATTGATAATGTTAGCCTAATACTAGGATGTTTTTAGAAATATGTCTCTGTGGGATGTGGGGGAGCAAATTGGGGTGGTGTTTGAAAGCCAACTAGTGCAATCAACAAGTCAACTAGATGTTGTAAGCACACAGAGATCTAGATCCCAGCTATAATTGTGTTTGCGTGGCTAGATAAGTGAAATAAATGAAAGCCTGCTAGACTAGTGTGTCAGACAACTTTCAGCCTTTTTCCATAAGCAAGCCCCTCTGTTTGTAATAAAAACCATACTAGGTCTGAGGTTTGCAGCATTGGTCTGTCTGCTAAACCAGAGCAAAAATATTTGAATTTCGGAAATGAGGAAAAGTAAATGTAATTACTATTTTAGACTATAGAATATACAAAATATAGAGGAAATGGATGTTAGCATTTCCCTATGAAAAACATAGTCTGAGTGAAGTTATTTGATTACTTTTAAAGAGGATCATTAAACATCTCACGCCCGTGTCTGCTTTGGCAATTTTATAAAGAGGTCCACACATGGAGCAGCTTCCTTAAATGGGTTTGACCATTTACAAAACATCCCTTTATTCAGCCCCATGGACAGATTTAATTTGGGACAGCACTAGTGGCTGTACCCTAACATCCAATGGCCACATTTTCTTGGGGACATGGAACTAATGGTTGTACAGTAATATCCCATAGACAAATTTTCTTAGGGCACGACCCTAGTGATTGTGCCCTAATATCCCATGGACACATTTTTTTAAGGCACTACCCTAGTGATTGTACCCTAACATCCAATTGTCACATTTTTTTTGAGGCTCTGCCCTAATGGTTTTTATACTACTATCCCATGACCAAATTTTCTTGGGGTACAGCCCTTATGGTCGTACACTAATATCCCATGGCCAGATTTTCTTAGGGTTGTACAATATGTATATATATGTATATATATATATATATATATATATATATATATATATATATATATATATATAATATAAAATAAAAAACTAAAGCAAAAAGAAGTGCAAGCATCATTTCTGCATCCAATACAGCCACAAAAAGTGTAGCAGAGTTTTACAGGGGACAATGAAAGCAGCTGTTTTCTGTAAGTTTTTTGTTTTTTCTACACAACTATGTTTCCAGATGTTCCTTCAAAATGGTTTTCATGCATCTACGGCTGGGATCTTTTCAATGCCTCCTCTGAGATGGAGATGGGAATGTGGGTGGAATGGATACAACTAGATAAACAATTCTAAAACATCAACATAAAGTACTATGACATTTTCTTAGGAAAAAAAGAGAATCTGCCAATTTTGAAAAAGAAAAAAGTCCACAACTTGTATGTATTTTGGCCGTAGTAGCATTTAGTGGAAAACTCTGCAAATGTTTGAGGAGCTGTCTGTTGGCAAATCCCCTGTGATGCATTGTGTCAGGAGGAAGACCCAATCTCATCCGGATTTTACAAACAACTTAAGGGAGAGGCAGACATTCCGTGGTTACTGCCAGCATGGCATCCCAGGGGAGCCTGTGTAGCCAAGGACTTCCTAATGATCTAAATTTCATTAGATAAGCACTAACTTGGCAATATACCATCGATGATTGTAGCTGACTTGGCACCTACTTTTAAAAGAGGAACGCTGGTGGTTAATGTTTTGTATATATACATGTGCAATTGATTATCATTTAATGTACAGTATAGATTGAATTAATTAAATTGAAAATGTTGTTTTATCTATTTGTAGAGGTGAAGTTAACTTTTTTTCCAGTTTTCGATGGAATTCTAAATTTTAATAGTCAACAGTACAGTATATCTTGGGGTAGGTTTCTTCTTCTGACAATTAGAGTTTGGATAGCTACTTGGCTAAGTTGAGAAATGCTCCTGAAACTCATTAAGGCCTGTGTTCATGTTCTTTAGCCTTTTGCCAATGGATCGGGTTGAGATGCCTTAGAGATCATTCAGAGTTCCTTGACAGGTGCACATTAGGGTGCACTTACACTGGCAGTTTCTACTGGCATACTACAAATAGGAACCAGATCACAGTTCACCCCCTTGATCCGGTTCGTATGTGTAGTATGAGCCCATGAATGGTTAAGTGTACCACTTGGAAAAAGTGGTCCTGGACACAGTTCACTTGTGGTCCGGTCTTCTTCACTTCAGTGAAAACTGTACTTGAGCACAGAACTCCCTATAGATGACTAAGCACAGAAGCAAGGATCACTATGATCTGGTTGGCAGAGATAATGATATAAGTGTGCCCAGGAACACTTGCTTATAGTCCAGTGGGAGTGCAGACCACAATGGCGGAGTGGAAACAATCTAATTCAGGCATGGTTCAATTCAACCATGCCCAGTGTGAGTAGTCTCAGAGCAGGGGAAGTTGCTTGAATGAGTACAAACTCTAACAGGTAGGACATCCAAGCCTCTCCTCCATCTCTCAAACCTCCACAGATGAAAGCTTAATTACTGAATCATATTAACCCTACAATTGAAGGTCAATATGTCCTTACGGGATGGTCTCCCATGTTACAGCCAACAGTCTGTTCTTAATCCTGAAGAAGACCATTAAAAAAGTTTTTTTCTTGGGGGGGGGGTTAGACGCTAATTCCACCTCTCTGACCATGTTTCATGTAACGCCTAAAAAGGAAAGTTCCACTCATCCTCCTTCCCTTCTCTACCATTTTAGGAAGTTTTTTTTTATTTTGGGTACAGGTACCAATTTCTGACAGGTGTCCGCTCCCATCGCTTTTCTACTTACCCAGAGCAGAGCAACCTCCTGGGACACATCACATGTCCCAGCAGACTGTGGGACCATTTAGAGAGCGCAACACCTCTCGCACATATGCAATGGGTAGCCAATGTGAAACACCAGGAAGTAACAGCTGGCTTCCCACAATCAAGATTATGGCATCGAGGACCCGAAGACTTGTGAAGAACCGGCCTGGGTGATGACGGGGCTGAATCCCTGGGCGGGTAAGTGCTTGTATATTAAAAGACAGTGGCTACAGTATTTGTAGCTACTGACCTTTAATTTTTTTTTATACCTGACCAGAGCTCCTCCTTTAAAATGTAGCATTAAACATGGTCCCACCCCCCCACCCCCCCCATAGCATCTTTTTTTTTCTTTTATTTGGTTCAGCTGTCAAGATCTTTGAATAAAAGACTACAAGTCCAACCTGCTGTCATGGTAGAGGGACTTGTAGATATCAATGGATCACATGTTACCAAATTTTTAGTGCACTAAATACTTCATCCAGCTCCATAAATGAACTGGCCTGGAGGAATAGTTTTTTTTTTTGCCATTTCAGATGCTTTCAGGCTTGAGCATTTTTGTTTTAGCCAATGGAAAGATAGCTAATAGGAGGAGGAGAGGCAAGAAATTACTAAAAAAAACACGTGCTACACACTCATTCTATAGGCACTCACATTAAAGTCTATGGGTAAAAAAAGACAAGCATTGCCCCAAAGATGCTCATGGACGTATTTGACATTTCAGTGTCAAGCTTCAAGTGAAAGGCCGCTCAAGTGTAAGGTGCACCATTGAATATAATAGAGATCTTGATGTTAAACGTTTAGATGTTTTGGAAAAAGCACTTCAAATCTCTTTTAGGTGTGAATGGGCTTTAAGAGCAGGCGGTGTGTATTGAACACTTTGGATTACTACTTGAAATTCAAGTTCAATTACCGTATATACTCGAGTATAAGCCGTTCCGAGTATAAGTCGAGGCCCTAATTTACCACAAAAAAATGGGAAAAACTTATTGACCCGAGTATAAGACGAGGGTGAGAAATGCACAGCTACTGTAAGTGGAAAAGAGGGTCAACAATGCCCATTTGCATGCCTCACTGTGCCCATTTGCAGCCATAGGTCCCCCGAACTTCAAACTCGGTAGTTAAGGGTTCCTAGATGCCCCCTAGCTGCAGCCAAAATTTGGGGTCTCTGAACCCAAAGTGTCCCGAAATGATATTGCTGCAGATGGACACAGTTGACCAATTTGGGGCCCCGTATCTCAGGTCCACTTAGTGCTATGAACTCCAAATTTGGTGTGCAAACCCAGTGGAACTGGCCCCATAAAATATCCAAAGCTGGGATTTCTAGCACCAAGTGGCCCTGAGATACAGGGCCCCAAAAATCGGTTCAGAAAATGTCAAGCACTTTTCTGCAGCAGAGAATGACATTTTCCGAACCTATTTTGGGACCCCGTATCTCAGGGCCACTTGGTGCTAGGAACCCCAGCTTTGGATATGTTATGGTTCCACAGGGTTTGCACACCAAATTTGGGGTTCCTAGCACCAAGTGGCCCTGAGATACGGGGCCCCAAAGTCGGTTCGGAAAATGAAATTTTTTGCTGCAGAAAAGTGCTTGACTCGAGCATAAGTCGAGGGGGGCACTTTCAACACAAAAAAATGTGCTGAAAAACTCGACTTATACTCGAGTATATATGGTAAATGTGATTTACTTTTATGGTATTCCAGTGCTACAGGTGCATTTCAAAAAATTTGAATATCATCAAAAAGTGAATTTATTTCAGTAATTCGATTCAAAAAGTGAAACTCTTATATAGATTCATTACACACAGAGTGATATATTTCAAGCATTTCTTCCTTTTAATTTGGATGATTATGGCTTACAGCTAGTGAAAACACAAAATTCAGCATCTGGGAAAATTAGTATATTGTGAAAAAGTTCAATATTGTAGACTCATGGTGTCACACTCTAATCAGCTAATTAACTGAAAACACCTGTAAAGGTATCCTGAGCCTTTAAACGGTCTCTCAGTCTGGTTCAGTAGATTATACAATCATAGGGAAGACTGCTAACTTGACAGTTGTCCAGAAGACAGTCATTGACAGTCACAAAAGGTAATTGCTAAAGAAGCTGGCTGTTCAGAGTGCTGTATCCAAGCATATTGATGGAAAGTTGAATGGAAGGAAAAACTGTGGTAGAAAAAGGTGTACAAGCAACAGGGATAACGCAGCCTCGAGAGGATTGTGAAGCAAAGGCCATTCAAGAATTTAAGGGGGATTCACAAGGAATGGACTATGGCTGGTTTCGGCACTTCAAGAGCCACCACAAACGTATCCAGGAGATGGGCTACAACTGTCACATTCCTTGTGTCAAGCCACTCCTAAACCAGAGACAACATCAGAAGCATCTTACCTGGGCTAAGGAGAAAAAGGACTGGACTGTTGCACAGTGGTCCAAAGTCCTCTTTTTGGATGAAAGTAAATTTTGCATTTCATTTGGAAATCAAGGTCCCAGAGTCTTAAGGAAGAGTGGAGAGGCACAGAATTCAAGTTGCATGAGGTCCGGTGTGAAATTTCCACAGTTAGTGATGATTTTGTCATCTGCTGGAGTTGGTCAACTGTGTTTTATTAAGTCCAGAGTCAGTGCAGCCCTCTAGCAGGAAATTCTAGAGCACTTCATGCTTCCCTCTGCTGACCAGCTTTATGGAGATGCTAATTTCATTTTCCAGCAGGACTTGGCATCTGCTCACACTGCCAAAAGTACCAATACCTGGTCACATGATCATGGTATCACTGTGCTTGATTAGCCAGCAAACTCGACTGACCTTAACCCCATAGAGAATCTGTGGGGTATTGTCAGGAGGAAGATGAGAGACACCAGACCCAACAATGCAGATGAGCTGAAGGCCGCTATCAAAGCAACCTGGGCTTCCATAACACCTCAGCAGTGCCTCAGGCTGATCGCCTCCATGCCACGCCTCATTGATGCAGTAATTCATGCAAAAAGAACCCCGAGCATGACTAAGTATTGAGTGCATACCATACTGTACATGGACATACTTTTCACTACGCCAACATTTCTGTATTAAAAATCATTTTTTTATTGGTCTTATGTAATATTCAAATTTTCTGAGGTACTGAATTTTGGGTTTATACTAGCTGTAAGCCATAATCATCAAAATTAAAAGAAAGAAATGCTTGAAATATATCACTCTGTGTGTAATGAATCTATGTAATATATGAGTTTCACTTTTTGAACTGAATTTCTGAAATAAATGGCCTTTTTGATATTCACATTTTTTTTAGATGCACCTGTATATTTTTTAATACCCTTTATTATTCTCAAACCAGCATTGGTTTTGTGTGGCCTTTGTAGCCTTTGTAATTTGCTATTATTTTCCTGCCTTTGGTTGAAGACACTTTCCTTCTCCATGCTAACATCTGACATTACTGGCCCTGGTTATTTTCCTCTAATAAATATTGAATAATCTGTTTAGAGTTATGTAATACAGATTGCAGTTTCTAGTTAAGTAAAGCAGGATGGGTTCATCATAATCGAGCACCATTTAGCTTGCTCGTTGCCAAAGGGCCCATTAGGCCGGAAAGGCCTTTTTTTTTAGATAGGGCAGTTTAACATTCCCGTCTCTCGCCAGCCACTCATAAGTATCATAAACATTCCAGGTCCATAAATCACAGACTGTTTCTGCCTTCACGATGAAATAAGCGGCTTTCTAATGGCACCCCGAGCACCATTTGTACATGTCTGAAAGTTTAAGCCGATCGAAAGAATCTAAAGAGATTTTTTTTTTCCTTGGCTGGAACAGGGCAGCTCTCCCCAAGAGGCCCAATGGGATCTAATTTAGTACAATACAGTTCTGACTACATATATATGCCTGAATATTTTATATATTTTTGAAAAAGTCAAGGCTTCCAGCACAGTACTGTTGCACAAGGACAGATTGGCAAGTGTCCTAAAGGGTGGTACATATCAGCCTCTTTTGCCCCAACAAGGCAGCCTACCACTCAAGCGAGTGGCAGAGTTGGGAGTCGGGTGACGATCCGCAGGTCGCTCGCTTACTTCTGCATTAGTGATCTGAAGTAAATAATATTATCACACGATCATTGCTTATCTCTGGTGTTAGAGAAAACCTGCAGAGGATTTTATTGTCTTCTGACCTAGGCTTCAGGTGGCCATCTTGGGGGAGCCTAAGTCTGATTGGACACAGAGCTTTGCCAAGATTTGGGCAGCCATATTGGATCCAGAGAAGCTATATACAGACCCTACTAGGGGGTCGACCCAGAGATCGTTAACTCACTTCCACATTAGCTATGAGAAATAAATACAGCCATCATTCGATAATTGCTTAACTCTGCTGCTATGGTAAACCTGCAGATGGCTGATTTGTCCTTTGACCTGGGCTTAAGGTGGCCATCTTGGAGGAGCCTGTGTCTGGTTGAACACAGAGCTCCCCCAGGATTTAGACAGTCATATTGGACCCAAAAAGGCTATGTAATAACTTTCCTGGGATGATGATCCACTGATAACTCACTCACTTCCGCATTAGTAGTCAGAGGTAAATGCAACAATCACATGATGGTTGCTTACCTCTGGTGCTAGAGAAAACCTGTAGAGGACTGACTGATTTGACACAGAGCTCCCTAAAGATTTGGGCAGCCATATTGGACCCAGAGAGACTATATGTAAAGAGGCTGCTGGGTCATTTTGGTGCACCTTGCTGTGAGGGGAGTGTGAGATACGGACAGAGACCTGGCTTGGGAGAGAAATGATTAGTGCAGAGAGAGGTTCCTGAGGAGCAGGGACAGCTTAGCTGCAGTCCGGTGTAACCCTGGATAATTCTTGGAGTTTGAGGAAGGACCCTTTTGCCCAGCCTACCTTTGAATTTGCACATCCTTGCACCCTATATCAATCAGCACAGCACCCTGTTGTGAGCATCACTGTAAGCCTAAGGGGACCTCACGTTTTTCTATGTGTATTATTATACTGTCTAATATATTCATTACATAAACCAGACAATTCTTACAAGACGCTGTCTCATCTGGACCACTTAAATCACAGCCACCTAATTGGCCTCATTCACAAATGTAAATGTCCCTTCTTGGAAGATGGAGGTTGGTTGCCCATGATCTGCGGCTTATGTAAAACACAATTTTATAGGTTTCTCCAAGCAACTGAACCACCATTGCTTTAATATGGGTGCTTCCTTTGCCTCTACTGGTGGGACATTCTAAAAGGATAAGGCCACAGTGGAAGAAGTCACCAAAGGGTTCCTGTGCAAGACTAAGGTTTGGGCTACCATTCTACTAACCAAGTTAATAACGCTTCCATTCATTGCATTGATAGAAGCCATGTTCAGGTCTATATTACAACGGAAGGGTTCCAGGCACCCATCTGACCCACATTTAGTATAAATGGTTCCCAAGATGACAGTTCTGATTATCCAATTGATTATCATGAAATGTAATCGTTTTTACCCCCACCAATCTAATAAGATACAGTACAATCTTATCACATCTTATGATAAGTACACTTAAGCATATTATCACACAAGCAACAAGACTTGTCTAGGCACCCCTTAGGATATATTTAAAATAATATTGTTGTGTTTTGGCTTGTCTAGTTGCTTTCTGCGATTCATTTAAAAAACAGTGTCTGGATTTCGCACCTAAAGAATGCCACCGATGACATTCACAACAGCAGTAATTTTTACACTTTAAACGAAGACTCATCTTTAAAACATAACATCCTTAAAAATTCTGTCTTATGTAAAAGTGGGCTAAAAAAATGAAGAAACTTTCTCTCTTTGTATGATTTTTACAGTGTATGCTGTTTGCTGAGCAATCGTCAGTGGAAACATTCAGTGGTTTAACACCTGATATTTACTGTACATTGCCAACTTCATAGCAAAAATCTCCATGAATCTACAAATTCCCTTATAGGGCGTACACACGGTCGGACTTTGTTCGGACATTCCGACAACAAAATCCTAGGATTTTTTCCGACGGATGTTGGCTCAAACTTGTTTTGTCTACACACGGTCGCACAAAGTTGTCAGAAAATCCGATCGTTCTAAACGCGGTGACGTAAAACACGTACGTCGGGACTATAAACGGGGCAGTGGCCAATAGCTTTCATCTCTTTATTTATTCTGAGCATGCGTGGCACTTTGTCCGTCGGATTTGTGTACACACGATCGGAATTTCCGACAACGGATTTTGTTGTCGGAAAATTTTATCTCCTGCTCTCCAACTTTGTGTGTCGGAAAATCCGATGGAAAATGTCCGATGGAGCCCACACACGGTCGGAATATCCGACAACACGCTCCGATCAGACGTTTTCCATTGGAAAATCCGACCGTGTGTACGGGGCATTAGAGTGAATCCAGCCACTTATTTTTAAATGTGAATGTAACCAAAACTTTTTTCTTTTAGTTTTAGAGTAAGGAAAGATTAAAACTCCTATTGGGTTATTTATAGTTGCTGTCCTGCTGCAAAGATTTAACTTCACTTCCTGTCCTTAAGATGCATGGAATGAGAGGAAATCTCTCCAATGGAGGAAGGTTAGAGCAGACTTTTATTGTTGACTGCACCTTCATTGGCAGGATTTACTGGTATTCCTGTTGCAGCAGTATCTGTGACCAAAGAGACATCAGTAAAAAACTGACAATGGATCTAACCCTGACCATCTACCCGTGTGTAGACACTCTATTTTCTTTGGTCTACAGTCTATTTTCTTCCATTAATACCAAACAGATCTGCATCCTCTGGTGGCCCCAGAATTTAACCTGTGTGGCTCAGAAGCACTGCATTGGCAGGGTACAAAGAATATGTCTCCACTAAGAAGCATACACTCCTCCATTTTTTTTTTTGGAAGTGAAAGCCCCTTTATGGTTGCCCATCTTATCATTTTCCAACATCCACAGCTAAAGGGAACTCACCCAGATCTGAGCATTGGACCACGCGCAGGTGGCACTGACATCCGAAGGGACAGAGGTCCATTGGAGGGATAAGAGGTGGAAAAGCTGTGGGTCCTTTTTTCCCGGGAGTAACAGTACTGAATCCTGAGCCTTCCTCATTTGCCTCATCTCTCATCATTGTTAGCCCATCGTCCATGGAAAAGTCCCAGAATCCTCTCTGCTCAAAAGGCAGGGCATTGCAGAGAAGCACAAAGGTGCATATAAGAAGTAGAACCTTCATTATTTCCAGAGATAACCTAGAATGAAAAGAAGTAAGCGGTCAGTTATCTAAATGTTTTAACATACAAACATAAGTTTATTGCAGGTAGCTATCCCACGGCATAGTTTCACTTTCATGTCTCCTCCTCACCCCTATCCTGGTGACTGGACAGTGAAAGGAGAAGGAGCACACGAACCAGCAAATCTCTTTGTCACTATTGCTCCTTCTCCTATCAGCATGTCCTTTGTTGGCTCCTTTTTGCTGATTTTCCCTCCACCAGTCAGAGCTCTGCTATACAGGAGATTGCAATAGACTGATGCTAGTAAAATTAAAGTGCAACTTCACTCTTTTTCTTTTTTAAACAATAATGCACCTACCTCCTCCTTTTAAGAAATCAGATTCATTTTTTGGGGGAAAGGGGCGATGCTTTCTGCGGGTGAGTGCTGCCTGCTCTTCTGCCTTTCTCATTCAGGTGAGAAAGACATTCCCAGCTGCTCCAAAGCATTCTGGTCTGGGATATGCTCATTACTCTGAAGCCTCCTGGGATGCGTGATCTAGAACACACTGCGCATGCACAACTGTGCACCATTAGGGGGCCAATTGAAAGAAGAGACAGCTGGCCCCCTGATATCCAAAGTAAGAAGATGGTGGCTCGGAACCCACCATGTGGGGACCTTTGGCCGTTTATGGCAAGAACTCTGGTTTTGCTGTTTACCTCATCTGGCAATAACCAATATTTTAAACTTCAGGTCAGCCACTGCACGTGTACTAGAAATAGTGGAGCAAAAAAAAAGGCTATCCCAGCTTTCCATAGTAACAATAGCCTGTACAGTAGGCCACAAGAAGCTGATACCAAATCAAATGCAGTTATTACACTGCTTGCATAATATTTTATATATATATATATATTTTTTTTTATATTATTGTACAGGACACCACAGATGAGTCCTGAAAGGGAGATGTGGGAACACATTTTAGTACTCAGGGGTTCTCACCCAAGGGTGAGGGACTCTGGGGTAGTCCATTCAGAGTGGGGAGGACTGATTTACAGTGCTCTCTGGACTGGTAAGTCCTCATTTGGAACCCAGAATTTGGAGGTTCAGAGAGGATTTGTATAGGTAAGAGCCTCCAAACCCTAATTACAGGGGCTTTGGTCCCGACAGGCCTGAAAAGGAACCGAAAGGATCAGCACCTGTCTGTGGTGGAATTAAGTGGTTTACAGCTGTGAGAAAGCGTGGACTACCTTAAAGCAGAGAAACTGGATTCATGTGGCCATTTGCAGCACCTCGATGTAGGCGGGAACCTTAAGCCCTGATGTGTGACTGGTATAGCAGTGGTGAGCCAACATGTTGATTATACCAGAATTATGGACTGTCTTGCATTTGTGTTGCTGGAGTAAGCTGCTTTACTTGCTTGTTTTTAGTGGACAATATAGACTGTTTACTTTTGAAAATGGTGGGCTGGTGATCCTGGGTTCCCCATATTACCGGGACCAGGTAGTACAGCCAGCCGTTATATACTGGGCCCTGGCCCCATCAGTTCAAAAGGGGGGCCCAACACCTGTCAAACTGGAGGAACAGCTGTACTATCTTATTGCTCTTTCAACCGGTTCCCCTGCAGTGCTTCTGGCTTCTCCCTCCAGCTGCACTGCAGGGGGCCTTGTTGGGTAGTGTGTACGGGGCCCTGCGATTTCTAACAGAAACCTTGCATATTACAATATATATTTATTGATATGTTCACAATTATTAACTTGTGCCTTTTATATCTGCCTGGAGTTCAGCTTTAACTGGGACCTCTGCTGGTTTTGCATCACAGGTTCTCCTTTAAAACGTCATAGTTCTATTCCAAATGCGTGCCTTGAAATCTGGGTACAAACTTCTGTGAATGAGTACAGTACATTTTCTATTTTGAGAAAAGCAACAGAAGGAAAGAATGTGCCTTAGCATTGCGGTGTGACTCTTGTTTGAAATGACCATTCTGTGTCTCAGCGTCCGTCTAAAATAGCTGCAAAATTACAGCTTGCGACCAGCTGCCGGCTTGACAATTACAGGAACAAAACAGCCAAAGTACAGTTACATATTGGGCAGAATAATTCAGTTCTCCCTGGGCTGGAACCATCATTTAGAGAGACTTGCTAGGTTACAAAGTAATTAGGACTGATTGATTGGAGACGTCAAAAGTGTAAACTGCGTGACATTTAACGTCCAGTATGCTCTTCATATTCAGTACAGAGGAAATCATTGATGGGTCTTTTTCTTGGGTATCCTCTATCTAGACATCGATCATGTTCTGCATTGTTAAAAGTGAATTCTAGACATATGGAACACCCATTAACCACTTACAGACCGTAAGAATTTCCCTCTTAATGACCAGGCCATTTTTTTGTGATACAGCACTGCGTCGCTTTAACTGACAATTGTGCAGTTGTGCGACGTTGTACCCAAACAAAATTGATGTTTTTTTTCCCCACAAATAGAGATTTCTTTTGGGGGTATTTGATCACCTCTGCGGTTTTTACTTTTGCACTATAAACAAAAAAGGAATGACAATTTTGAAAAAAACAAAACAATATTTTTTACTTTTTGCTGTAATAAATATCTAAAACAAAAAAAAAATTCTTTATCAGTTTAGGCCAATATGTATTCTACATATTTTTGATAAACAAAATTGCAATAAACGTATATTGATTGGTTTGCACAAAAGTTATAGCGTCTACAAAATAGGGAATATATTTATGGCATTTTTATTATTATTTTTTTTTTTTACTAGCAATGGCGGTGATCAGCAATTTTTTTTTTTTTTTTAGCAGGACTGCGACATTGCAGCAGACAGATTTGACACGTTTGACACTTTTTTGGGACCAGTGACACTTATACAGCGATCAGAGCTAAAAATAGCTACTGATTACTGTATAAATGTCACTGGCAGGAAAAGGGTTAACACTAGGGGGCGATCAAGGGGTTAAGTGGGTTCCCTGGGAGTGTTTCTAACTGGGGGCTGGGCTGCCTGGGAGAAGAGAGAGATCACTTTTCCTGATTACTAGGAACAGTAGATCTCTCTCTAACTCCACTGTCAGAACGGGGATCTGTCTGTTTACATTGACAGATCACCATTCTGGCTCTCATTCCCACGTTTGCGGGTGGTTCCCCGCCTTACAGCTCCTTAAAGAAGCCCACGTACACCTACGGTGATTTGCAGGAACGTGCCCACCTGCCACCATATAAGGATGGTGGCTGGTCGGCAAGTAGTTAATCTAGTTATGTGTTAATCAAGAATTTTTCATGGTTAAGGCAATATTAAACTAGGGTGACTGGATGTCCCTGTTTTCTGGAGACAATCCCCAATTTTAGAGGTCTGTCCACATAAAAAAAATCCCCAATTTCATTCCTTGTTAATATTGTGTTCAGCTTTAATGTGTCGTCAAATCCAAAATCATCAAAAACTGTCAATACCTGCTATATTAAGTTGTGTTCATACTCCCTCATCCACTAGAGTATTTGTTTTCTGTTGACTGAAAAAATCCTGGTTGATCCTGTTGTTCACTGTCCCTCCCTCCTTGCCTGTGTCCCTACTGCAACCTAAGATTGTGTTGACCCACTTTTGACATCTACTGAGCACACTCCAGTTTAAGTTCCCTTCTAAGCTGTTCATTTGTTCCTTTTTACCTATCTATGGAGCCCATGTGACTATAGAGTCATGCATGTGGGTGTATACACAGTGGTAAATGACCCTCCCTCCCTCCTCTTCCATGACCTCGTATTGCTAAACACACCAGGGGCAGGATATAAGATGGTAATTGATGGAGGCTTCACCGCCCTGTTAGTCCCAGCACATAAACACAATAGACCTCCTCCGGATCTATTTAATTGCATTTATCCCTTCTATTTATATATAAACATTGTATGTTTAGTATCACTTTTTATAATGGCGTTCCTGGCCTGCATGGCTGCAATGTAACCCATCTTAGAAACATTTCTGCGATTGGCAGCCAGCGCTGTTCCCAGGTGGCACATGTGCAGTAGGTGCTGCTGCCTTTGACTGCTTTAGCATTGTGCTTGGCCGGCACGCGTGTGGTGGGGCTGGCTGGTGCTGTCTGGTCAGTGCATGCACAGTAGAGGCTGCTGGCCTTCTGAAATCGGACAGCACATACGCAATAGGGTGATTAGATTTTCACCCAAACAGACACAGCACCAGATCTCAGAAAGCAAGCAGTCCCTACTGCACATGCGCTAGCCAGACCGCACCAACAGGCTCCACTACACATTTCCCGGCCAGGCACAGCACCAAAGGCCCTACTTTTGTGCACAGGATGTGCTCCCAAGAGTCATCAAAATGTAAGGATTGGGGGCACAAAAGAAAAAAAGAAAAACATTTAACACCATTCGGGTGATACTTCACAGGGGAGTTTTACTTTTAGGGTTTAATACATCTTTAAAGAGTAAGTAAACTCTCCCACTCTGATGCTGCTTTTCATTTAGTCCATTATAATAAGTAATTATCAAACTATGGCCACTGTAATCCAGCCCAAATCGCATATTACTTACTGTTTAAAGAAACTTTAAAAAACATGTTTCCAGGGGTTAGGCAGCGCCATCTTAAGTATTGTTTTCTGAGTCCACAGTAGAGTGTATTTCCGCCCTTACATTGAGCACTTCCTGTACTGTTAACCAAGCCTCCTTCTCAATCCAACGTTTCTGTGGCAAACCTGTTTCACTGCTCATAGCTGACTTGTTTTATTTCATAGTATTTACTTGTGCCAATTATCTAGTGTTTGCCTGTGTCAGTCTTATCAGCTTCAGCTGATAAGGCTGCAGTAATGCTGTACAATGCCCAAGTTTACACTGCATGTGATGTCACATGGTCACATGGGGTTTAGTATGAAGCTCTGAGTGATTATGCAGTCTCATGGGATTTCAGAGTTGTGCCGTAGGAAGATCCGATAATAGGCAGATAAGTACACAGAGTGTGCTGTAAATTAGGGGAGATCTGGGCATGCTCAGTGAAGTCATTCTAAAGAACAAAAAGAATTACAACAATACTAAGCTAGTAAGGAGATATCTACAAACAGTGTTCATTAGGGTTTTTTATGCTGATTTACATAGGGCAAAGTTGTCGGGGAGAGTTTACAACCACTTTAAAGTGGTTGTAAACCTCAGACATGAAATATGAACAAAGCATATCCCTTTATAGTGTGCCAGTACTATTAGTTAGATTGTGTTCACTCCGCTGCGCTGTCTAACACTGGGTACTCCTACAGGAGTGGAGACAAAAATACCTCCAAGCGCACAGATGCTTCTTCATTGCCCAATCGTTAGATGTGGGGGGGTGAGGATGGTGAAGAGCAAGAGGAACTTGGGTAGCTTTTTTCCAGCATTTACCCATAGGATGGGTGAGTACAATTTCCATAATTTCAGGGTGGAGGGTGGTATTGGACTATAAAGATGGCGGGTTATAACAGTAAGGTAGGAGCTATAGATGGGCATAAATCTAAATTCTTAGGATTATAAGTTATTTTCCTAACTTTTATTACTAGATAATTAAATGTAATATATTAGAGAGTACTGTAGAATGTGTTATATAAAGTAAATACAGTTTTAAGGTTCATAGGCACTATTGCACTTTTGTTGGTATTAACTGCACACATTTTTGAATTGGAGGAGCTTTATGGAGTCTTTTTGTACGAAATGTATTTATAAGGAATCAATGCTTTAACATTTATATGTTTTAAAGCACTTTGATGATGTTAACACACTATCACTAAGAGGTTAACATAAGATAGTGCTGTATATATAGTGTATGTTGACTGAGTCATATAAACCATAATATAATAATAAACTAACCAGAATTGAACTATCAGTTTTTCCAGTGCAGGGTAGAAAGAATATATTTTGACTTTTTTTATGCTCAACTTTGTCACTTTTTGACTTTCTCAAAAAAACCATCACAAATTGCATTTATAATTTCACTTTACTGGAGTCAGATCAGTAATACAAGTAGTTCAGATGGTTCAAAACACAAAACATTTTTAAAGTACATTCCAATTCACTTTAATAAGGGAAGCTTCAAAAAACAAAATATTGGTCACTGCATTATGGTATAATAATCTCCCTTAGCCTTTGCAATGATCCGCTATCCCAAGTCTCTTACTGGGTGCACTGCAGCGGTGCCGTACTCCCGCTGGGGCAGTCCCGGTTCCTGCTCACCACTGACTGACATTCCAGCGATGGTTGGTTGCTAGAACCGCCCAATGTCTAGCAACTAACCACGAGACTCCGCCCCCCGGAATTCAGCGGAGAGCAGAACTTTCCTGGCTTGCAGTCTTCTCCTGGGCTGGCTTCTGCCACACCTCCCGATCCACTGTCTCCTCAGTGGTTGGTTGGTATCAACCAACCAACCACAGTTTGTCTAACTCCGCTCCCTCCCAGTGTGGAACCTTCTCATGTAGACCTGGCTGCTGCCAGGCTGCTGCCCTTCACACGTTGTGAATTTAAAGAAGGTAAGAAACTTTAGGAGGCTTATATTTAGTGCTAGAGGAGCAGCATCTCTGGGGACCCTGATGTAAGGGGGGGGGGGGCTCTCTGGGGACCCTGATGTAACAAGGAGGGCTCTGGGGACCCTGATGTAAAAAGGGGAGGCTCTATGGGGACCCTGATGTAAAGCGTATGACTTTCTTTACTTCACTGCTATGGGCTCTAGCCCCAGATCTTTTGTAGACCTAGCAACGCCCCTGCCTTCTGGTAAATTAGACAACTCTTGAAATTTTTACTTTCAGAAAAGAAGAACGCCTCTACTGCATCTTTCTCACCCTTAACTGTCTTTCTCAAGGTTCCCCTAGAGGATGCAAGAGGTTCCTTGAGCATTCTGCCCACTGACCACCAATGTAAGGAGCATTCTTCCCACTGACCACCAATGTAAGGAGCA
Organism: Aquarana catesbeiana; assembly: GCF_042186555.1. Classification (NCBI taxonomy): domain Eukaryota; kingdom Metazoa; phylum Chordata; class Amphibia; order Anura; family Ranidae; genus Aquarana; species Aquarana catesbeiana. The sequence goes on along the minus strand of NC_133332.1, from coordinate 249,779,207 downwards.
TTCTTCCCACTGACCACCAATGTAAGGAGCATTCTTCCCACTGACCACCAATGTAAGGAGCATTCTTCCCACTGACCACCAATGTAAGGAACATTCTTCCAAATGACCACCAATGTAAGGGACATTCTTCCCACTGATCCCCAATGTAAAGAGTATTCTTCCCACAGACCACCAGTTTAATTGGGACCTTCTCCATGGACCACCAATTTAAGAGTGCTTAACTCACCACCATGTATTGGGCCATTTTTGCACTGAGAAGCAAGGTGCACTATTTTCACTGTCTGATTTTGCATTGTTTGTTTGATGTCAGTAGTATTATTAATAATAATAAAAATGATTTTATCATATAGAGTTATGGGTGTCAAATATGCTAACTAAACCACCTTTCCTATTTTATTTATTCCTAAATGCACAACCTACTGTTCACCCTTTTGTCACATGAGTTGTAGGTATAATAATGGCTCCACGATATGAAAGTTATTTCAGTTTCCTGCATGTTAAAGTGATTGGGAGAGACTGTGCTAGAGAACGTTCATGTGGAAGACTAATGCATATTTTTACAGCTCAGATAGCTTGAAAATATATTACAGGTATATAGTAAGGTATTGTTTGCATACATTACACTTTAGGAGTCATTAATGTAATATTAGGCACAACCAGTTTTGTAATACAATTATAGTATTGCCCCTTTATGAATTACTAATAAGGCTGTATCTTGAATATGGGGGTACAGTTTTTGAGCAATACAATGCAGCAAAGGACAAAGTAGATTTGGAGAAGGCTCAGTGGTGTATAAACACATTACAATAAAGGCATAAGAAGTCTAAGCCAAGGCTAGTAAAATTGACTTGTCTACTTTGAGGGAGAAAGGTATCTTAGATGCTATAATTAATAGTATGAATAAAACTAGGGTCAACATACTGTAAAGTTCTGGCAGATTCCTTTTTTTCCAAGAACTGTATTAAAAGGTCATCAGATGTGTATAAAGGAAAAATTATTTCACCATCAATATAGGAAGGGGTTGTTTACGGTAAAATCAACTAAGCTGTAGAATGGTCTATTGTATGAGGTAGTGATGGCAAACTGAAAAACATAATAACTACAACTACTGCAGTTTCCACAAATATAATTACTGTGTTATGAAATTATTTTGAACCAGGGAACTGATTGGACTGTCATGGATGTTGGCAGAGTTTTTTCAGGCAAGAGAGGGTACTTTGTCATACTGCTATTATCATTCTTAGTGTCTGCTATTCTACCTTTAGTAGGTCCTTCAGGGGGTCACTTATTGAGAGACAAAGCTTCTCCTCTTGATATCATTGATATAACCATTGGGCATCCTGAATGAGTTGCTGCAGAGGATCTGTGGCATGAATACGCTGCATTCATAGGTGAAGCTTGGGGGAACATATGCTATATCCCCAATTAGATTTAAGTCTGGGACATATGTACAGGGCAGGACGACCTCAGAGGCTTCCGATGACTACCACAATCTACCAGCATCAAGGTCTCAACAATGAGAAACACTGGTAAAATCTTTCCAGACAGTACATGCTCTATTTTCCATCCTCTCAAAAACTTTTTGAGGTCTTGGAAGCTTGCTGTCCTTTTAAATAAAACATGCCTTTACATTCCAGGTACCATTACAAGATTCTTACCCCTGTACAAGCTCAGATCCATTGTGTTGTCACGCTTACCCCTAATGCAGGTGGTCAGATACTATAGCTGGCTTCTGTATTCTTCACCTATAGCAGTCCCCTTTCCCATAAGGCAAGCAGGCCTACCAGTACTTGGTTGACCCAGGCGGTTCAATGACAGTCCAGGTACAAGTCAGGCAAGGTTCAGAATAGTCAAGGTCAATCCATAGTCAAAAGGCAGGCAGATTTCAGAGAGTAGTCGATATCCAATTTGAGGTCATCAACGAGGGAATCCAAATAGCAGAGCAGGACAGCCAGAGAGCTTGGAGCACATGTTACAAACACAATATGACAATCATGAGACTGCAGGCTTGTCTGGCTTCAATCAGGTTTGGTCTTCACCCTGAGACTGGCCACGTCAATCACTATGCAGGTGAACAGACAAGGAGAATGCCACAGCCAAAACTAGGATGCTGGAATGAGGAGCAAGAACACAACATGCTTCTGACGTGTGTCCCAAGCCTACATGGAGATAGAGCAGATGCTCCAGTAGGTGAACAGAGAGGTAGGCAGGTACATAGTAGACTTGGAGAAGGTTCAGTGGTGGACATATGTACAGGAAATGAGGACCTTGGCGGCATCTGGCTACTCCACCTGCACCACAGTCCACCAGAATCAGGGTCTTAACACTGAGAAACACTGGTTTAAACCTTTCCATACAGTATGTGCTCTACATTGTATCCTCTCAAACACTATATATGGTCTTGGAGGCTTGCTGTCAATTCCAGGTATGGTTGCCTTTAAACTCCAGGTACAATTACAAGTTCCTTAATCCTGTGTAAGCTCCAATCCAATGTACATCCTAAACTTACACAGAGATAGAGTGGGTTCTTCAGTAGCTGAACAGAGTAGTAGTCAGGCACATGAAAGGTACATGCAAGTACCTCAATGTCTGTTTTTTTTTTTAGGCTAAGCACTTTGCGTTCTACACCTGCTGCCTAATAATAAAAATAGCCCTGCAGGAAGTAGATGTATGGGACCATTACCTTGAATAATGGGCCACATTCATGCATAGGTGATGGGTAGGATCCCTATGGAGGGTTATAGTGAACCTTTAGTGGGGAAAGTGAACAATCACTGGTCACTGGTCATCTGCCTGGAACAATGTCTCCCTATCTATTCCCATCCCAATGTTGGCAAGATCCAAACTAGCACATGGAAATTTTATGACACGCTTGGGTTCTTTCATTTCTTCTGTTAAAATATGGCTCCTCTCGTTAGCAGGAAACCATGCCTGGGAGAAAGCCATATCTAACTTTAAGCAGATCAGCCAACAGATTTTCTTTTCCCATTTATTCAGCTGAACTGTCCGGGCCTGGGGCTGCAATTATCTGAAATAATGACTTTTGTTTTTTGTCTGACTGATAATGGTCTGTTGTTTTTTTGGCATGCCTGAAAATTAATCCTTTGTTCTTTTAATTGGTGATTTTTACCATAACTTCTCAAGACCGTTTGATTTTTAAACCATGTTTTATTGTTGTGCAGAGTAAGTGGTCTAGAACAAAATTGAAAATAATCAATCAATACATCAGTTTGTTTTCTTGTTATTAAAAGGGGATACAGTCTCTAAAATAACAATACTGCAAGTTATTTAAAGCAGGCCGCCAGCCAAATATAACAAAGTTAATTAAATAGCCCATTAAATGAAACAATCAGAAAAACAACTTTTGCTGGGATAGTCGCCTTCAATCTAACGAAGGACACTGACATCTGCATGGATGATTATCCTCACTGTCATCCTTTAGCGCCATCTTCATATGTGTCCCCTCTTTAGAAGTCATGGGGCCCCCGTACAGCCTATATGACAGCCTCCTAGACTCCGCTGCTGCCTACCTGACACTCTTACCCCCAGGTGCCTATCTGACAGGAACTCCCTCCCCCTACTTTAACAAATGTGTATGAAGATATGTTGCAAACAAGCTAGCGCCACATTTGGAAAACATCTTCACATGTGCTGTGTTGCCTATTGATACTATTTATATGGGCCAGTTTCTGAAATAAGTCCACCCTGTCCAGCCATGGTAATCTGACCCTCCTTTGTGTTGGCGCCTTGGAGGGTCTCCCCATGGGTCAGTGAGGGCTCCTGATTTACCATTTGGTTGGGTATATTCTGTGGAGATGGTGGAATGTAGATCAGTCATCGTGTAAAACACCTGTGAGGCTCCAAAGGTTCTGAGGAAGCTGTTTATTCCACAAAATGCATTGACCAGAATACAGGCCTCAACGAATTTGTGATCTGACTCTTTACTCTGTATTGTATTGGTTTTATGGTGTTCTGCTGTGCCTTTGTGGCAATTTTTATACTATTTTGTAATAAAGGTCGATTGGAAATGGTATTATATGTCAGTGTGAGTTATATGATCACTATCATAGATACAAGAAAAGACCCCTTTTTCTTCTTTTTTTACAATACAGGACAAACTGCGTCCCTGATTAAATCAATAGAGGATATTATTATTATGATAGTATTTTAGTTTGAAATTAGGGATGATCCCCTATTGTACATGACAGGTAACAACCCTAGTCAGAGCAGATAACTGTGATGTAGGATCTTGCTTTTAGACCATAAAAAGACCTACCTGTATAAGAACCCAAATAGTAATTCAGACCACTACATTCCACCTATTAGTAAACTTTTGGATAAATGGACGCTTTAGGTTCACTGGTGGTCTTGCCTACCAGTTGGGCTTATTGCAGTCCATTACGTTGATCACAGAGCCTACGGTTAGTTTGGAAAATTAAAAATAACTGACAACCTAGAATGTCCCAGTCCCATAAGCAGCCCTCTATATTAAAAAAAATGTGTTTTGGCTCTAAAGGGTAACTAGTGTTGTCCTAAACCTTCCCTTACATCTACATTCTCTCTCTACTGAGACAGATTCACTTTTACTCAAATCCTTCACTCTATCTTCCCCATAACATTAGGTATACAAATGTTCAACCAGTCTTTCTAAAAGACTTTTATAAAGACCATATCACTTTGCCTATTCAGGTCAAAATTAAATTGTCTGTTCATAGAACCCCCAGTGTCACGGTCAGGGGTCAGGCTTGGAGACCAGTCCTCAGGATCGCCCCACCAGTAGGTGAGCAAGCCGAGGTCTAGTAGCTGATATAGCAGGTAGAAATCAAGCATAGTCTAGGTACAAGCCAAATGTCAATAACTAATGGTTGCAGGTTTGTATCAAGCGGAATGTAGTCTAGGCACAAGCCAAAGGTCGACAACAAATGGTACTGGACATAAGGACAGCTGCACGTATGCAAAGGAGCAAGACGTCAGCTGGAGAGAGAACAGTAATCTGGCAAACAAAGTGCAAAGACATGGCTTAAATAGCAAGTTCATGGCAGGAGCAAAGAGCTCAAGGTTCACCAGAAACAAGGCACATGACAAGATTATCCAAGGGATCATGCAGGGAGCTGCCCAGCATCCCAGGTGGCTCAGCAAGAAAAGCTACTGCTGCATGCAGCAGAGGCCGTGGGTTCAGATCCCAATCCTGACACCCAGTCATGTATACTTACCCAGCCATGCTTTTCCATCACTATTATGCACTGGCTAATGGAGCAGGGTATCCAGGTATGGGGGAACATTTAATTACCAGGCACAAACCCGATCATGTTGGGGGGGTGCCATGACATCAACCCCCATCAAAGTGCCAACGTCAGTCTTTCGTACCTAAGACAGGCAGGGCTGCAGTGGGGGGTGGTGAGGGACCCTGGTTGGGTAAGTATACATGCTTGGGGGAGGAGGGGTAGATGGGCTATGTTTAGATCTTGTCATATTACCAATTTAAAGTCTCTTTACCTGACGAGTAGGAGGAACCAAGGTACATATACTTCAAGAAACTTAGAAAAGCAATTGACTATCAACGTTAAAGATCTGTTATACAAGTGTAGCAAGGTCCCAGGCCTCCTTCGGTCTAATGAGAACCTCCAGGGCCAGAGATAGCTGGCATCCCTCTGTATATGGTAGGTTGTGAGGCATAGTGGGTGCAAGGTAGTTAGTCATTGGGCACCAGACACTTCTTGAATACAAAAGAGATTTTTATTTCTCTTAATAGAACTTTGGGAGAGAGGGCTAGGGCCAGGACACCCTTAGGTAATTGCAAGATTAATTGGCAGACTCCGAGACTTCAATAAGAGGACAGCTATGCAGGGAAAGGCATCCAGGAAAACGCCACATCTGCATGTGTAGGAATGCTGTCTCTTATGGGAACAGTCTTTAACAGTTCCTAACACAAAGCGTAACTGTTTCTTCACTTCCACTACAATCACGTCTTGTAGTTCTTCAGCCCACTGAGCTCCCAGTCTCTCACTAGACTGGATGATTCACTGCCACTGAATCCCTTGAGCTCCTCCAAATCCTCACGGTGGTATCTTCCTCAAGCGTCACCCCTACCTCTCTGCTGGGTCCCTAGCTTGGCACTCAAGATACTTCTCAAGCTTCACCCCACTGGCCTGCTCGGTCCCTGGCTTGACACACAAGGCTGCTCTGCAAGTGTCACCTCCTCTGGCTGGGTCCCTGGCTTGATACCCACTGAAGTTTCCCGATTCTTCACCCTCACCGTCTGGTGAGAATGCTGCTCCAGTACTTTCTTCAGCTACTCACTGTGGTCCCTGGTAACAAGGTGGTTGGCCCCTTGGTGGCAACAGCTTCCCTTCTACCTCCGGCCACAACAGGTTTTCCAGCCAGCAGAACCATCACTTCTGGTTGGACTGCAAGTCGCAGTCCAACCCTGCGCTGCTCTCTTGCTTCTAGATAGGTCCTCAGACAGCCTAGCAGCCAAATATGCCTAGGGATAGGCCCAATCTCCAGCCTAGCAGCCCGGGGGCAGTACAACACACGTCCACCCAGACAGCCATCCAGGTGGCACAGAACACCAGTCACCTGACTCCACCCAAATATATAGGTTCTCCCAGCAGGCCAAGGAATTTAAGAAAACCCCTGCCCATTGGCTGAGATACCCCATATACCCATAATCTGACCTTGCAGTGCCCTTCTCATATCTAATGCCACCAGGTACCAGGCCACCTAGCGGTAGAGGAGAAAAGTGCAGCAATTATAGACATAGAGTGAAATCAATTGATCCTCAACAATTAGCCAAGGTAACTATACCTGGCAGGTCAGTTTAGGAGCAACCCTGCCTAAACACCAGGGTGCTACACAAGTTTAATGAAATTACATTTTTTTTAATAATGTAATTTACAGATCACAGAGAACATACAAACTACTGTATCTAAGGCAATCAATGAGATTAATGTAGTCAGATAAGTAAAGGATGTTTTTCTGGCCGGTTGCTTTTGTAATACTACACATCCTCATATGTGTTGTGTAAACCTAAATTGCACTGATTATCTTGTAATTGGCCATCTTTTAAAGTGGAGCTTCATCCATTCCCATGCATGTAGTTGGAACACAGCTGGACAATGCCTGGAAATAGTTAAGAATTTGAAGAGAAGGAATATCTGATGTGCCTCCAGCAGGAACATTTTCTCAGCCCTTACCTCATGTGTTATTCTAGGCGGGCTACATAGAGGAGAGCTGGGCATGAAGTGTAGGGGGGCTGAGCACTCCTCTTTCAGGAAAGAAAGATAAACACACACTTAATACTTGCTTGGCCTCATTTATAAAGTCCCTGAAAAAAGAACTGTCTGTACTGCCTATAGCAGCTGAACTTTAGGCAGATATAAAAGACAGAATTTTATTCAGCTCTGTAACCATAAATATGTAATTAAATGTATTTTTTAATGCAAGAAGAGTAAGTACCTTATTTTTTTTGCTATCAGCTGATTGTTCAGCAGAGCTCTGACTTGTAGAGGTAGAAGCAGCACAAGGAGCCAATCAGGTGTGCAGCTGTGCTAACAAGAAACAGGCTGATAGGAGAAAAAAGCAGAATTACAGAGCAATTACCTCATTAGCCTGCTGCTTCTCCTTTCACTGTCTACATGCAGCCCTTCGATACTCACTTGGGGAGATTTACTAAAACTGGAGCACTCAGAATCTGGTGCAACTGTGCATGGTAGCCAATCAGCTTCTAACTTCAGTTTGTTCAATTAAGCTTTGACAATAAAACCTGAAAGCTGATTGGTTTCTATGCACAGCTGCGCCAGATTTTGCACCCTTCAGCTTTAGTAAATCAACCAGTGGTGGTGGTCGGCCCCCTAATCTACATGCAGTGTGCCGGATGCATGGATTGCAATGTTTTTTTTTTTAAGCACGTGATTAGAGCCTGAGGCTCTAATTGGCTTAAAAAAGGGTGGGCTCAGGGCGCAGAGTACTGTGCCCTGAGCCCGCCCAGTTGTGTGACAAAAGCAAATTAATATTCACTATTGTCTTCCTGCCTCTCCTCCTGGCCAATCAGGAAGCAGGTCCTGAGACCTGATTGGCCGAGAGGAGAAGCGACTGTATTGGCTGGCACCGGGGAGGATGTACAGGGAAATCTGGGAGATGGCCATCCTCATCAGAACGATCTCTCTGCTCTGCATCACTGCCAACACAGCCAGCCACAACAAGCCACAGCCCGACTGCGTGAGTACCACCCACACGGAGAGTTTGATAGGGATAAGGTAATAGGAATCAGATTATTTCCACCCCCCCCCCATAAAACGGAGATCGTAGCCAATGTTTTTCATGCCTAGGTGCTCACCCAAGGACAGTGATGAAAAATATTTATCAAACTGGCTTTGGGCCAGGACAAGTGGGAGGCAGAATGGGAACGTTCCTAGGCACCATGGCTCTGTGCGGTGGGGGAACCCTGGGAGCTTTGTTTTGGGAAAGAGAAGCCAGAGTTGAGGGAAGAGCTTTTCTGGACTGGGGAGGTGAGGGTGACAGTGACGCTTTGTAGTGGTGTTTCTTTCAGTGACAGTCCCTTTCAGTGACACCACTGAGGGGGATTTTTTTCTTCTCAGTGACACCACCAATGTAGGGACATTTTTTTCCTTCCAGTGGCACCACTAGACTTGGAGATTTTTACTCCTTCCAGTGACACCACTTACTAAGGGACATTTTTTTTCCTTTCAGCGGCACTACCCTCCCAGGGTCATGAGTCCTTGCGTTCAAGAAGCTTACAATCTAAAGTCCTTATTTCACATGCATACATACTAGGGCTAATTCAGACAAGACAATTAATCTACCAACATGTCTATGGAGTGTGGGAAGAAACTTACATAAACACAGGGAGAGCATGCAAACTCCATGCAGATAGTATTGTGATTGGAATTCAAACGGATGGCCCTGGTGTTGCAAAGTAGAAGTGCTAATCGCTAAGCCAGAGTGATTTCCAGCCATCCCTTGTAACCTGCCCCCAGATCCTGACAGTCTCTTGCAGCATGTCTCCAGTCTTTAACCATGCCTGTACCATGTGTGCAGTCTTTGACCATCTCTTGTAACATGTCCACAGGCTCTTATCTGCTGTAGGATGTTCAGTCTTGGACAGTTTTCTATAGCATTATGTGCGTGATGTCAGATGCCTCACATGGGGGCCCATATATCAAGAAATTTGACCACCGCTGCTCTAAACCGAAAAAAAAAGTGGAACTCAGATTGGTTGATCTGGGCTATGACTATACGCACCATTACTCATATTAAATAAGCCCATATGTCCCTCATTGGGTGGGCCGAACTGTTTCTTCCACCCCATATAGACACAAACAGCTCTAGGTGTGCATCTGGGTTAAATGGCATGATCTCTCGTTGATGTAACACTCAATTATCTAAACTGATTCCATTTTGCTGTGCAGTGGGTGAAGCATTTTAGGAGACCCCTGCACATATGGTTTCTGTTTTAGCTCTGCTTAGCTTATTACAAAATTCCCACAACATGGTTTCTCTCAATTCCTGAGCCAAGCCCCCAAAACATGACTGATTTTATTTAATCTGTTACATTCTTGGCGTGGTGCGAGTAAAGTCATCTCTACAAGGGGGCCTTGTGCTATCTCGCTCTATACTAAGCCTGGTTTAATATTGCCGTATTGTGCTGTGTGTTAGAGGGACATATGAACCAATATAAAAGTGTTTATTTGGCTTTGTGTACAAGCAGCTGCTTTTGTTTAGTAACCTGAGCAGATGCGAAAGAATTTCTGCCACCATGAAGCAAGACACGATGAGGCCTTTATGTGTTAAGCAGCAGCTGGACTGTTCAAATGCCTCCTTGTCCCTTAAGATAAATTATATCCTGTTTATAACCCCCCTCCTTTTCCATTTTACTGGAAATGTTACCCAAGTAGATGACAGCTCATTTTTCTCTTGTGATGGGAAGCCTTTAAAATAATGCCAAATTTAAGGAGACCGTGTCACTGGGGGAAAAGGGGGTACACTGATCTAGGTATGACTTGAAGGCACCTAGAGGTACATATACTTGCAGCCTCCTTCCAAACCATCCTGTTGTGGTTGAACGCTGGGCCACCCAGACAGGCAAAGCTCCATCCCTTCCAGGTAGTCTTAATATCAATGGGATCACTTCCACTGTCTACATGCAGCCAGTAAATGGGGGTGGGTGGAGGGGGGTGGAACTTTGCCTGACTAAGGAACACTATGGAGCAGGGGTGTCAAACTCATTGTGGGCCGCATCAGTATTATGGTTGCCCTCAAGGGGCTGGTTATATCTGTAAGACTATATAAATGTATCTACTCCTTATCATATTATATTTTTGCCTCCAAATTTGATTATTACTAGTTGTAGTAATAACTTCAGACTTAAACTGTAAAGGGCAGGTTCAGACTGGCATGGAGCTCACTCACACTCCTGTAGCAGTTGATGCAAGTCTGGTAAGAAGCAAAAGGATCCAATATTGCTGGGTTATGAATATTTATGTTCCCCCTGGCCAACCACTAGGAGGTTTATTGTTAGTGCTGAAGGCTGGGAGAGGACATAAATATTTGGGCATGACTTTGTGAAGCTCCTTTTTTGGGGCAGAGTGTATGCTGGATGTCTCATTCTTCTAGGCATTCTTCCTAGGGATGGCAACCATGTTGAAGACTAGACCAGACTCTGGGGCCTAGGCTAACAAGCCCTGCTGTATGTGGTCTTTCCTGGGGGGGTGGAACTGTGTCTGAATAAGGTATACTATGGAGGAACTTTGACTGGGATAGCTGGGACCTTGTCTGAAGTATTGTGTCTTAACTGGCAGTTTATTGATAATTCACTTACTCTACAGTCAAGAGCTTAAACTCACAGAATGCTGGGTCGGTTAAAAGGTTCTTTACCTGTGAAGAACTGATAATGTCTTTTTGTCCAACCACCCGAATCTGCCCTAAGCCCATTGTAATCATTTGCCTTTGCCTGCTGCTGGCGAGTGTCCTAGCATTATAGCAAAGGGATCCAATAATGCTGAGTCATGAATATTTATGCTCCTCCTGGCCAACCACTAAGGGGTATATTGCCAGTGCTATAGGCTAAGGGAGGGCAAAAATATTTGGGTGAGAACTTGTGAAGCTCTCTTCCCCCTGGGCTCCTGTCTGGGGGAAGGTGAATGTTGGATATCTCACCCTCCTAGGCATTCTGCTTAAGGAGGGCAGCCATGTACACAGAAGACTAGGCCAGAGTCACATGCCCTGCTGGATGTGCTTTTTCCAGAAGGAATGGAACTTTGCCTGAAAAAGGAACACAGTGGAAGAACCTTGAGTTAGCTGAGACCATGTCTAAAGTATGGTGTCTTACCCTAGAGTTTACTGATATTTCACCTGCTTTACAGTCATGAGCGTAAACTCACAGGATGCAGAGTTGGCTAAAAGGTTCTTTACTTTTGAAGACTGAGGATATGTCCTTTTATCCAACCACCGGAATCTGTTGTGACCTCAGTGGTGTCCTTTGCCCTAACCCTCTCTTCCTGAAATGTTGATGAATAAATTCTCTGTGAGCAAAATGTCAAAAGTGGGTTGGTAAGTGCTAGGGGGCCAACATGGAACGGTCAACGCACTATTCCCAAACGCACACATTCCTGTAGAAATGGCTGTGCATATAAGTGGGTGCTGAAGCCACCACAGGCTGGAACTGTATCAAGTCAGAGCAAAAGAATGTCACCAGCACACCAAGGATCTCCTGGAATGGGTCCTAAGCTTTAATCAGCAATCACATTGTTACAGCAGATTGCAACGTTTCAGAGCCACGCAGGTTCCTGATGAAGGGGTCCTGCGTGGCCCCTGAAATGTTGCAATCTGCTGTAACGATGTGATCGCTGATTAAAGCTTAGGACCCATTCCGGAGATCCTTGGTGTGCTGGTGACATTCTTTTGCTACAACTGCGGAACTGTTTCACCCTAGACTTTGTGCATGCTAAAATCGGAATTAGGAGCAGACAAAATTTGTAGCAGGGAAAGGATGGGCAAGCTGTGGAACTAGAGAGCCAAAGCTTTGCCTCCTGGAGAGCTAAGTTTACCTCTAGGTGAATGAAGTTCATACCTGCAGCAGAACGCCCCCTCCCCACCAGTTATAGAGCTTCTTTAAAATTACACTCCAATCTCTACTGAAAATGTAACATAAGAGGCACACAAGGAGCAAAACTCACTTGATAAGTAATTTTGTTTTCCGTTCAGGTGCTGCTGTAGTGCAAGCTTTCTCAAGCAGGGGTTGCTAGGGGTTCTTTGAGCAATTTCTGCCATTCAGATAAAAAAAAGAATAATCTTTTTGGTTATCAACAAGAGTAGTATTTTTCCCACTGATCACAAATGTAAGGAGCATTCTTCCCACTGATCACCAATGTAGGGCGCATTCTTCCCACTGACCACCATTATAAGGAGCTGTAGATATTGTAACTATTCGCAAACAGCAATAGTTCTCTAAGACAAGAAGGGTATTCTTAAGGGTTCCTCTAGTTCACCCAAATACCTATTGTGTGGCGCAGAGCCTAATGCATTAATTCTACCGGGTGTCCATGTATATATGAGCAACAGCTGTCTATTGCAAAACCAGATGTGAAGTCTCATCTCTGCTTCTCATCTGTCACTCTGTCTGGTAAGCGTTCGTGTCTTTGCTATAGCTTTGTAATGTTATAGCACACAGTATGGAAGGGGGGACATTTAACTTACATAAGCATTTTATCAAGTGTTCAAACGCCTTTGGAAGTGTAAGCATTCCTTCAGCCTTTGGTGATTCTTACTCCATCTCAAGCTGTGTTCCCTCTGTTTTTGATCCAGTTTATTTGCTTTTATTCTAACACCACCTCCCTTCCTTCCCAGCATTTTCTTAAAATAATATTACACGTATACGAAAAGTGCACTTGCAAGAACTTTTTTGGTTGTCCACACAACCAATACTCAGTTCATTTTCACTGCTTCATTACGAGTAAGAAAGTTGAAGATGGATTGTTTGCAATTGACAAAATAACGTTAGCATGTATTTGACCAATAAGTCCCATACTGAGCCACACGGCCCACAGTATAAAGTTGGCAAAGTGCACCTGTCATCTATATACGGTAGGAGCAGCCATTTGTGAAATGAACCAATGTTTTGTAAAATTTTGAATGTCAAAATGTAATAGGGCCCTGACGTAGTTTTTCGAACAGCAATTCCATTTAAAGAGGAACTCAGTCTTACCATTCACTCTGTGTTATTCGAAATTCGCATACTAATTTGAACAGCAAATCCAGTGTTGCCCTGCTGGGTTCTGCAGTACCATTGTTACACTCCAGGTCCTACACCACCATCTTTGTTACTGACATCATCAGGGGCTGGCTGCTCCTTTTTTAGTTGAGGCAGCCTGGCCCTCTGATAACATGCCACTGTATGAATCCTGGAATATATAAAGTGGAGGAGATGTCATTCTCACCTAGGTGAGAATGGTGGTTGGGGTGAATTAGAAAATGAAAAAATAAAAGATAAACAATCAAAAAAAAAAAAAAAAAATAAAATATATATATATATATATATATATATATATATATATATATATATATATATACATTTTTTTTTTTTACGTTTTACATTGAGGGGTTGGGTAGGTGTGCAATGATGCCCAGTGCTCTCCTTTAAAGTATATATAAAGCCTATCGATACTCTAGGCGAATTTGGACCTCCTCTGGCACTCTAACAATAAAAGAGTGGATCGTTGAACTCAATTGCAGTTCCTGAAAAAATTGATAGCCCAGCTACATGACTGATTTGACCAAGTGTACAGCCAAATGCAGCACCTGGATTGATTTCTTGGGCTCAGCTCATCTCAACTCAACCCAGCTAAAGATTTAATATTGCATAATTGGACAATATCCAGGATGTTCTGGAGACGTCTTCTCTCCTCATCTGGGGGCCAGACTGTTCCCCACCACCTCCCTCACCCCCAATATCTCCCCCTCATTCCCAACTTTAATCTGTCAGTAGGTGGGGCCATCTAATTTGGGCATAACATGTCAATCCCCAGTAGCACTAACAGGCCTCTTGCCCTTCACAATTGTGAGAGTCCCCTCTCCCAGAGGGACCAAACAGCATACATTCACCAGCACATGTGTTTTACCGTTCCTAACACATTGCCCTGCATTTCCCAGCACAACCAGGTTCCAGTTTCTAGGACAGGCCATTGGTAATAATAAGAAGAGAGTTCAATACATTTTCAAAACTTTAGTTGCACAACTTCAATGCAACTTAAGGGCATACAGCGTCTTACCATTATGCTATTGGTCATCTGCACTTTCCCAAGTCAGGCCATCTATGTCCTGTTCTCCCAACTCCAACCTGTCCAGGGCATCAGGGTGTCTCCAGGTATTCCCCAGTTGGGGAATACCAATCAATGGAATACATGACATCTTTGCAGGATAGGCCCTCCCAAATCCAATGGGGGCCAGCTCTGGAGTCCCACTCCTGCTCTGTCGACTCCTTTCCTGGACTCCTCATGCTCTCTGACATAACCCACTATATCTATAGGTAGAGTGTCACCTAGTGGCCAAACAGGAAACTGTGCCAACACCTCCTTACACATCTTACCTTCCTCATTCCTATTTCTATTTTTCTTCTACTCCCTTTGCCTTCTCTTTACCATCTACTTATTGGTGTACTCAACTCAACATGGAATCAACAATGACATTTTGCTCACACAAATATACAAGATTAGGAAGATATAGACATGTCTGTTCATCTTTCAGTTTTTTTTTTTTTTTTTAATTGTACTGTGTAACACCGGAGGCATACTCATTGAGCTGCTTTGATATGTGTCTCTTCCTCCTGACTCTCCCCTCATCTGATCTGTAATGACTTAAGTACCTAAAACTTTTTACTACTTCTTTATTCTTGAAAAAGGTAAAGGAATACATTCCATGTTTAGGTTTTTATTGTTGGGGAGATTTATCTTCTCTATTTGTGAGTATTGCCACCAAGACAAAAAGTGAAAAATTTTATGGATGCTACCGGTATTGGTGTTGAGGGGACATGTCTCAATGGAGGTATCTGTCCTGGTGACAAATGTCTAAGAGTGGATTTCCCTCACTTTGGAAAAGTTTTCTCATACTTCTGAATGTGGACCTGGGTCTTGAAAATGTTAAAATGTTGGAGCCCAACTCCAGCCACAGCCCTTTGATAGAATGGGTAAAAGTTGATTTTTTTTTTAAGGCTGAAGTGTAATCTGCTTATATTTTTCTTTCCCTGGTTCCTGCTTTGTTGAACCCTCGGCGGTGGGCAAAAACTGAACACCAAAGTGTACAAAAAAACGCTTGTAAAAAACACAAACGTGTGCACTTAAGAGAGTGTCTCTGGTCCACCTCCTGAAAAAGTAGGATTCTACCCTGACCCCTGGGGCACAAGGCTCCTGACGGGCAAGGCTCAACATGCATACCTCCCAACATTTTGAGATGGAAATGAGGGACACCTACTAGCAAATGTATGTAGGCACAGGACACACCCCATGCCACGCCCCTTAAAGGAGAATTAAACAAAAAAGTTAAATAAATCCACAAGAGCTTTTTTTTACCACTACTATTCCTTTATATGGGCTTTAAACATTTTTACAAATGCAGCAGTTTACAAATTGGATGAAAGGTTTAGCACTGGGAAACACTTTTTGAAAGATAAAAAGTGCATTTTATATACAACTATGAGGATCAGACCAAAATGAGGGACAAATGAGGCGGAAAGAGGGACATTGCTCCAAATCAGGGACAGTCCCTCGAAATCAGGGACAATTGGGAGCTATGTCAACATGGTCTACCTAGCCAAAAGGCCTGGCACACCCCTCTCCTCATGGTCAGCCGAAGCCAAACACTGAGTACTAGATGAGGGGCTCTCTCAAAGAGTAACCCTGCCCCCCCCCCCCGGTTCAGGGAGGGGAGGAAGGAACCCAATGGGCACACCCTCCATCTAGACTTCATGGTATACAGGAGGACCCACACCCTCCATCCAAGTGAGAAAAAAAAAAGACTGCCCACATGTAAAGCTGAGCCTCCATGATTGAGAGAACTGAAATCCAATGAATAACAGATGCTGACCAGGGACAGTCAGGCTTGGTGAGGAAAGCTCTAGATGATGCTGAGGTCTTCCAGCCAGGAAATGAGTTGTGCTCTATCCAACTTGTAACAGCTTCTAATGCATGCTATAAAAAACCCCTCAGTGTGCAGTGAAATCAGGCGTGACCAGAGATCAGCTACTATGCCTTTGTATAGAGTAAATTTTACTTTGTGTGTGGTCACCTAGGCAGGAAGCTAGGAGAAATCCTTCTAGTGGGAACACAGACAGCAATGGAAACCTGGCAACAAAACTCTTGTTTTTTTTATTTTTTATTGGAAGTTAAGGTTTACAATCACTATATTCATGTAACTTATTTTATAGCGCTGACACTTTTTCCACAGCATGATGCAGAGAACATTAAAACATTGGCATTGGTCCTCAGGAGCCCACAATCTAATCTCTGCACCAGTCACATACCAGTCATCTTGAGAGGAAGCCAGTATGTTGTTGGATTGTGGGAGGAAACACAAGCACACACAGGAAAACCACCCAACATGTACAATCTCAGCACACCCAATGTCCTTCCCTGAAAGCAAATCCATTACAGCATGCAAGACAACAGTGCTAACCTTTTAGCTTAATGTGCCGTTAAAGCCCAGTTGTATTTTTTTTTCATTAAATAAGCTAAAAAGATTCATTGTGAAGTATAAAAGATATCATTTCCAATGTTAATTTTTGTAATGTGGCTAATTGATCCCCACAGTGGGCAAATAGGGGATTCCCTGACCTGCAGCTACACTAATGCAAATGGGCGGGGATGTTCATGGCATAATTGATCGAATTTGTCGATTCTAGGTCATTGATGTTGACCTAATATAGCCAATTATGTCACAAGCATCCCTGCTGTGGGCACTTGCAGCTGTGGGGTGGGGAATCCCCTGCTTGTAGCTGATTGGCCAGGCACTGACAGCTTCCTTATGGGTTTGGCCAAACATAAGTTTTCTTACCAAACCCAAGCCTGAACCCAAACTCATTCCAATCTCCAATCAGCAGTGAGCTTGAGCTTTGCTGATTACTTTAGCTGTGACTTGCAAGGGGCCAAGTTGGACCTCTACAGAGAGACCGCTGCTTTGACACAAACAGCATTGCCTCTCTGTAACTTAAAGGAATTGTAAAGTCATAAATAGGCATGTGCACTGCCGAAAAAATTGTTCGATTTCGTTTAATTAATTTTTTGTTTTTTTTCAGCAATTCAGAAATTCTAAAATGCGGGAATCTCAAAAGAACAAAAATCCGAAAACCCAAAAATTCGAAATAATAACTAACTAATAAATAACTATTACATTATAGGTATTGGAATTTCCTTTCAAATTGTTGGTGAACCTAACGAATACAAATTTATCTGAAGTTAAGAATTATCCAAAATAACGAATGCCGCATCTAAACAATTGGAACGGAACAAAAAAAATACATTTTTTTATTATCATTATTATTATTATTGTTATCTATTATTAATTTGTTACATTCCATTCGTTTAGATACGGCAGTTTTACGGATAATCCCTAACTTCGGATAAATTCGTATTCGTTACGTTCACTAACAGCCAGATTTGAAAGGAAATTCCAATACCTATAATTTAATAGTTAAGTTATTATTAGTTAGTTATTATTTCAGATTTTTGCGATTTCGGGTTTTTGAATTTTCAGATTTTCGTTCTTATTTTCGGATTTTCATTCTTTTTGAATTTTCAGGTTTTCATTCTTATTTTTGGATTTTAGAATTTCAAATTTCCGAATTTTAGAATTTCTGAATATTTAGAAAAATTTGGATATTTCCAAATTAACAAATTTGACTAGAATTGCACATGTCTAGTCAGAAGGTTTTTTTATCTTAATGCATTCTATGCATTAAGATAAAAAGCCTTCTGTGCAGCAGCTGCCCCAGCACCCCCTAAGACCCCTTTCACGCTGAGGCACTTTACATGCGCTATAGCGCTAAATATATTGCCTGCAAAGAACCTGTAAAGCGCCTCTCTTTTCACTCCAATGGACAGGGGCAGTGTGCTGGTGGCAAGACGCTCAAGAAAGTCCTGCAAGCAGCATCTTTGAGGCGCTGTAGGAGCGATGAATACATGCTCCTAAAGCGCCCCTGCCCATTGAAATCACAGCAGCGCTTTGCCGGCGCTTTTAACTCTTTTTCGGCCATTAGCGGGGGTTAAAAGTGCCCCGCTAGCGGCTGAAAAGCGCTGCAAAAACGATGGTAAAGCGCTTTACCGCTCAGTGTAAAAGTGCCCTTATACTTACCTGAGCCCCATCTCTGTCCAGCGATGTCCACGAGACTCTCTCGGCCGTCCGAGACTCTCCCTCCTGATTGCCTGAGACACAGCAGCGACGCCATTGGCCAGTCAGCCAATCAGGAGAGGGGCAGGGCCACAGCTCCGTGTCTGAATGGACACAGAGAGCTGTGACTCGGCTCGGGTGCCCCCATAGCAAGCTGCTTGCTGTGGGGGGCACTGAACAGGAGGGAGGGGCCAGGAGCACAGAAGAGGGACCCGAGAAGAGGAGGATCTGGGCTGCTCTGGGCAAAACAACTTCATAGAGGAGGTAAGTATACCATGTTTGCTATTTTTATTGGAAAAAAAAAACAAGACTTTACAATCACTTTAATGCTGGGGGTAGCATTTTGGACTCATTGTAGGGATCAAAAAGTCCACATTGGACTTTAAAGCTGAACTTCAGGCAGATATGAAAAACACATATTAATGCAGCTCTGTAATCATAAATATGTCATTTTTTTTTCTATTAATGCAAGCAGTATAAGTACATGGATTTGACCTGTTATCAGTCACTTCTGTGCAGCAGAGGTAGAGTGTGGGAGGAAGAAGCAGCACAAGGAGCCAATCCATTCACATGCTGACAAGGCGCATGCTGATAGGAGGAGAGAGCGGAATGTCAGAGAGATGAGTTCATCACTGTGCCGCTTCCCCCTTTTTATTGTCCACTCACAGGCTGAGGGTGGATCCAGGGTGACGTGGGCTCAGAGGAAGTGGGTTGAATAAGGCTAGCCATCAGACTGAGAGCATTTAGCATTTGAACAAAAAATGACAGCAGGTGAAATCTCCAGACTGAAGCCGAATATTGCAGCAAAAGCTTATTTTGTTATTTTATCTTTTTGTAATAGGCTATACATTTTTACCTTGTTATTTTTTGGATAAAGTCTTTTTAAAAGAAAACTCTCCTATGAGAAACACAGCTGCTGTAATTTTTGACTTTTCCTCTGAAAATGCAGTTTCAGAGAAAGGTCGGCGATGGCAACCTTTAAAAAAAAATTTCATGAAAGCTTCCTTTCAATTAACAGTTATACCTCCATTTTTTTGAAATGAAAGAGAAACTAATAGCATTCCCTGTACCCAGAATCCTCACATCCTGTGTTTCCAAGGTAAACCTGCACACCGTTAAAGTATAACTAAAGGCAAAACTTTTTTAGTTTAGGATAGAGTGGAGAGGGATTAGAACCCCTGTCAGGCTTTTATTGCTGACTTTGCCCCTGTTGGAGAGATTGACGTTAGTAGACCTGGTGACTGTTATCATCGAAAGTGAGAGAAAATCCCAAAATTTGGGTTGTCACCAGAACAGTAGAGGGGAATTCTTCCAATTCAACCGGGGATTCTCTTACTTTGGAGGGATTTCTTCATGCTTCCTGTTGTGGCTATGGGACAGAACGAGAAAAAGAAATCTCCCGATTGCCAGGTGCTTGCCTACAGAAACATGGAAAAGGAGGCATTGTCCTCTGTAGGCCTCATGCACACAGTCAGATCATGATGATCGGACTTGAGGATCTTGAAGGGGGACCCTTGCCAAAATGGAAAAAAAAACTGGCGTGGGGTTCCCCCCCAAGACCATACCAGACCGAAGGTATGTATTTTAAGAGGAAAACCAACGCCTTAAAAAAAAAATGGTGTGGGATCCTCCCCAAAATCCAAACTAGATCCTTTTTAGAGCATGCAGCCCGGCAGGTCAGGAAAGGGGGGGCGAGTGAGCGCCCCCCTCCCTGGACCATACCAGGACCAGGACCATACCAGGCCACATACCATACCAGGCCACATGCCCTCAACATGGGGGGCTGCGCCCCCCACCCCAAAGTATTCTCTTCCTGACAACCCTGGCCTTTGGTTGTTGGGGTCTGCAGGCGGGGGGCTTATTGGAATCTGGAAGCCCCCTTTAACAAGCTCTCCCGTTGTAATGCTAGGGCCGCCCTGTGCCATTACTTATATATCAATAGGGCGGGACCACCCAGTGACATCATACGGAGGCCCCACCCCCATGTGATGTAACCGCTCGTGGCATGATGAGGCGGTGATGTCACAAGAAGGCGGGACCTCCGGATGACGTCACAGGATGGCTCCGCCCTATTGCTTCATAAGTAATGGCACACGGTGGCCCTAGCATTACAGCAGGAGAGAGCGTTGAGAGAACATCGGAGGAAGAACAGAGGGAGAAGACAGTAGAGCGAGGATAAAAGGCAGAGAGAGGAGAGCCAGCAGAGGGAGAAGACAGCAGAGAGTGGAGAACCGGCAGAGGGAGAAGACAGCAGAAAGAGGAGAACCGGCAGAGGGAGAAGACAGCAGAGGAAGGAGAACCAGCATAGGGAGAAGACAGCAGAAAGAGGAGAACCGGCAGAGGGAGAAGACAGCAGAAAGAGGAGAACCGGCAGAGGGAGAAGACAGCGGAGAGAGGAGAACCGGCAGAGGGAGAAGACAGCGGAGAGAGGAGAACCGGCAGAGGGAGAAGACAGCGGAGAGAGGAGAACCGGCAGAGGGAGAAGACAGCGGAGAGAGGAGAACCGGCAGAGGGAGAAGACAGAGGAGAGAGAAGAACCACCAACGGAAGAAGACATCAACAGAGGGAGAAGAACCGGAATATGAAGACCTCGCCAGAGGGAGAAGAAATCAGGAGAAGAGACGCCGGAGCTGCTTCAATAAGTTACTTTGTCAAAAACCTGTGTACTGTTTTTATTTTTGACACTTACAATACTCATTCAGATAGGATGGGGGGCCCGGATATGGGGGGCCCCCTTGTCTAAGGGGGGTTCCAGATTCCTATAAGCCCTCTGCCCGCAGACTCGACAACCAAGGGCCAGCGTTGTCGGGAAGAGGCCCTTGTCCCCATCAACATGGGGACAAGGTGTTTTGGGGCAGCGGGGACAGAGCCCCCCTGCTCCAAAGAACCCACCACCCCATGTTGAGGGCATGTAGACTGATATGGTCCAGAAAGGGGGGTGCTCGCTTGTCCCCCACTTTCCTGACCTGTCAGGCAGCGTGCTCAGATAAGGGTCTGGTATGGTCTTGGGGGGAGGGGGGGACCAAGACCATGCCAGGTGATGGGGCACTAATTTTCCCACTGATACCAACAGTGGGGCACTATTACTCCCACTGATACCAACAATAAGACACTATTCCTTCCACTGGCACCACCAATTGGGCACTATTCCTTTCATTGACATCAATAATGGTCCACTATGCCTTCCACTGACATCAATAAAGGTCCACTAATCCTTCCCCTGACACCAACATGGGACGATTCCTATTCCACTAGCCTCCAACTGATGCCAAAGATGGAACACTATTCCTTCCACTGACACCAATGATAGGCACTTGTCTCTTCCACTGACACCAATGATGGAGCTCTATTTCCTCGCTAACGCCAATGATGGAGCACTATTCCTTCCACTGATACCAATGACGGGGCACTATTCCTTCCACTGATACCAATGACGGGGCACTATTCCTTCCACTGAGACCAATAAGGTGGTTTTTTTCCTCCCATTGAGACCAATGATGGGACACATTTTTATTCCTACTGACCAACCACTGACTACCAAGCCTGAGGCATTGCTTACTCCCACTAATTCTGGGGCATTTTCTACTCCCACTGGCCCTCCTATAGTCTAATGCCGCATACACACGAGCGGTCTTTATGGCAGACTTTGTCCGGCGGACTTTTCAACGGACTTTAGGACGGACTTTCCGAATGAATTGACTTGCCTACACACGATCAACCAAAGTCCGACGGATTTGTACATGATGACGTACGACCGGACTAAAGCAAGGCCCTAGCGTCGGTTTTTGTCCGTCGGACTAGCATACAGATGAGCGGACTTTTCGACCGGACTCGAGTCCATCGGAAAGATTTGAAACATGTTTCATTTCTAGGTCCGTCGAACTTTTGGGGAAAAAAGTCAGCTGGAACCCACACACGATCAAATTGTCCGCCGGACTCCGGTCCGCCGGACCAAGTATGTCGTAAAGTCCAGTCGTTTGTACGCGGCATAAAGGAAAGTGAACTGGCCCTTTGTTTCGAAATTTTGGAGACCCCCTGTTCTGGAGGATCCCTGATTGAGAAAGGTTTCCCTAGACATTTGGAATTATTCAACCCTTGCAGTCCGGGGGGACCTCAGTGCGGGGGGTTGATTTTTTAAAAATTCCTGGAGTTGGGCTTTAACATAGCTGCAGTCCCGATTCCACAGCTTTTTTTTAGATCGTACAGTAAATCTTTAAGTATTTTATAGTCCATCTTGCAGTGTACGCATTCTTTAGTCATGAGTCACTGATGGGGAAAGTGAGAGACTGTCCAGGCTGATCAATCATTGTACTGCTGATAGGAGACAGATCTATGAGGAATGTTTTACAGTCAGACATGAGCTGCATAGAAGGGGAGGGGGGCATTTCTACAAACTGACAGTTCTAGCGTACTTTTGCATGACGAAAAGTCCCGTATTCCATGTGATCAGGCACAATCTACTCCAAAGACAATTGGGGCCATTTGTTTTTAGCAGGGCACCCCCTGCAGAGAAAAGCACAATGTTATGTGACCATACACTAGATCAGTGGTCTCCAAACTGCGGCCCTTTGCTCGCCTTAATCCAACCCTTTGGGCACCCTTCCTCCCACTGATACAAAACACTATTCCTCCCAATGGCACCAAGAATGGGACATCATTCCTGCTACTGACATCAACAATGGTACACAATTTCTCCTATTGACATCAATGATGGGCCACAATTCCTCCCACTGATACAAATGCCGAGACACTATTTCTGCCACTGATACCAATGATGGGATACTATTCCTCAAACTGACACCAATGATGGACCACTGTTTCTCCCCACTGATACAAATGATGGGACATTCCTCCCACTGGCACCAATGATGGGGCACTATTCCTCCACTGATGCCAATGATGGGACACTATTCCTCCCCCTAATACCAATGATGGTCACTAATCTCCCATTGATACCAATGATGGGCACTAATCCTCCCACTGATACCAATGATGGGGCCCAATTCCTCAAACTGATATCAATGATGGACCACTGTTCCACCCCACTGATACCAATGATGGGCATTAATCCTCCCACCAATACCAATGATGGGGCACTAATCCTCCCACTGATACCAATGATGATGACTATTCCTCCCACTTGTACCAATGATGGGCACTATTCCTCCCACTAATACCAATGATGGGCACTAATCCTCCCACTTGTACCAATGATGGGCACTATTCCTCCCACTAATACCAATGATGGGCACTAATCCTCCCACCAATACCAATAAAGGAGCACTATTCCTCTCACTAATTCCAATGATGGGGCACTATTCCTCCCACTGATACCAATGATGGGGCACTATTCCTCTCACTGATACCAATGATGGGGCACTATTCCTCCCACTGATACCAATGATGGGGCACTATTCCTCCCACTGATACCAATGATGGGGCACTATTCCTCCCACTGATACCAATGATGGGGCACTATTCCTTCCACTGGTACCAATGATGGGTCACTGATACTAATGATGGGGCATTATTCCTCCCCCTAATACCAAAGATGCATTGCTTATTCCCACTGATGCCATGACAATTTCTACTGCCAATGGCCATAGTCAGGCCCCCCTAAAATCTGAAAGAGTAAACTTGCCCTTTGTTTACAAAATTTGAAGACCCCTGCACTAGATGAAAAATCTTATGAAATTCTTATTATGGTAACCTTAATTCAACTTTCGAATGATTAGTGGGTGAGAACCGATAATTGTTTTCAGCTCTTCAGAGCCGAATGAAAAGTTTGGAAAATTTTTGTCGAACAAATTAAATTTGAAAGGTAATTTTGTTTGTTGCACGGTAAAAATCGTACTTTTTTTTTATTGCGCACGTGCAAGATTTCGTCACTTCCTTTCTATGTGAACGAACCAAATGATAAATCGATTCATGTTCATTAAACATTTTCTCATTCAAAATTTGGACACTAGGTGATGGTAGTTTCGTGAGCTCTAACGAACTGATTTTTTTCATTTTTCAAATGCGAGTTTGAGTGATTTTCCAACTAGTCTATGGCCTCCATTAATTCACCTGGATACACCGAGTAGTTGCAATGATATGTGAAGTTTTATTATTATAGGTCAAAATTGCAAAACTGTGTTCAGGGGTTAGGATTTGTTTTACCTTTGTCAAGAAGGGGTTAAATACCTAATCACGTGAACAGTAACTTATTGCCATGTGTTGTAGTATGAAGCATTTTGAAAAAAGGTGCCCTCGCTTCTTTTGTGCGATTGTCTTGCATAAGGTATTCCCATGAATTGAATGGGCTACCATAAATCCAGGCAGCGCACCTGCATAGATGTGAACAAAGCCTTAGATAGGGAGATAAATGTACAGGTAGATCCACCTACTGGATATGTTTATTTGACAACAGCTGAATACTTCCTGTTTGTAGGTGAGATAACAAGTCACGCTTAGGTGTTATATTACAAGCCTGAAAAGGATCCATGGAGCCAGACAGATTGTATATATCTGATGATATTGGTATTCAGTTTGACACATCCCAGCGTGTTGCGAGAATTTGCTTTTTAGAACGTTCAAGTGATCATAGCACATATTTCCTTGCAATTATCATTTCCCGGGTTGTGCTGGTTACAGTGTTTTGGCAAGGTTATCACTTCTGGGAGACAAAGAATACAACGGAGGAAATAGCATTCATTGCAGGACGCACACTGCAAATCCCCTACAGTGTCTTATCTATTTTACTTGTTTAACTTACAGCCCCCTTCACCCGCTGCTTGTGTTAGCTACCGCTGTCCTATTATGGAGCCCGCTTGACTATCCTTAGTTCAAGGAAATATTCAGAAAATATATGTACTTTTTTTAGATTACTTGTTATTTCGATCTAGAAGATATGTGTACTTTTTAACTACTTTGTATTTCGATCTAGAAAAATAGCATAGTCGTCCAAAGGACAAATAACTTTAAATACAGAAGACAGAAGAAGCTGCCATCGGTCAAAAAGCCAACCTTTGTGGACTTTATGGCTAAAGCCATCCAACAAAGTCTCATAAAATGTATATATTTTTTTAATGCATTCAAATTTCATACACAAAATACAAAGCTAGTACATGCATGTAAGGCCAATGTGGTACCTATATTTAAAAAGAGATCAAACTCTTTACCAAGTGACTAGAGACCTGTTATGCCGCGTACACGCGGCCGGACTTCCCGACAGAAAAAGTCCGATGGGAGCTTTTGGTCGAACATTCTGACCGTGTGTATGCCCCATCGGACTTTTTCTGTCGGCATCTCCGACGGACTCAGGTATAGAACATGTTCTAAATCTCTCCGTCGGAAATGCCGACGGAGTTTAGTTCGTTGGCAAGTCAGGCCATGTGTACGCGGCATTAGTTTAACTTCTATAGTTGGGACCATACCGGAGAGTTTGATAACAGATCACATAGATGTAAGCGCTAATGAGCAGGGCCCTCTGGTTCCTCCTGTATTGAATAGTATTGTAAATTTAATGTCTGCCCTCATATTGTAAAGCGCTGCGCAAACGGTTGGCGCTGTAAAAATTATGTATTATAATAATAATAAGAATAATAGAAGAGTTCTTGCTGGAAAAAAGTATTTTAACCGCTTCACCCCCGGAAGAATTTACCCCCTTCCTGACCAGAGCACTTTTTGCGATTCGGCACTGCGTCGCTTTAACTGACAATTGCGAGGTCGGGCGATGTGGCTCTCAAACGAAATTGATGTCCTTTTTTTCCCACAAATAGAGCTTTCTTTTGGTAGTATTTGATCACCTCTGTGATTTTTATTTTTTGCTCTATAAACAAAGTAAGAGCGACAATTTTGAAAAAAACGCATTTTTTTTACTTTTTGCTATAATAAATATCCCCCAAAAATATATAAAAAAACATTTTTTTCCTCAGTTTAGGCCGATACGTATTCTTCTACATATTTTTGGTAAAAAAAATCGCAATAAGCATTTATTGATTGGTTTGCGCAAAAGTTATAGCGTTTACAAAATAGGGGATAGTTTTATGGCATTTTTAATAATTTTTTTTTTTTTACTAGCTTTGGCGGCGATCAGCGATTTTTATTGTGACTGCGACATTATGACGGACACATCGGACATCTTTGACACATTTTTGGGACCATTGTCATTTATACAGCAATCAGTGCTATAAAAATGCATTTATTCCTGTGTAAATGACACTGGTAGTTAAAGGGTTAACCACTAAGGGGCGGGGAGGGGTTAAGTCAGTACTAGGGAGGTGTTTCTAACTGTAGGGGGGTTGGGCTGTGTGTGTGACACGTCACTGATCTCTGCTCCCGATGACAGGGAGCAGAGATCGAGTGACACTGTCACTAGGCAGAACGGGGAGATGCTTGTTTACATCAGCATCTCCCCGTTCCTGCTCTCCGTGAGACGATCGCGGGTATCCCCACAGCGATCGAGTCCGCGGGACCCGCGACCCGACTCACGGAGCTCCCGGGCGGCGCGCACGCAATGGCACGGCGGGGAATTCAAAAGGACGTACAGGTATGCCCTTTTGCCCAGCTGTGCCATTCTACCGACGTAAATAGTCGTGCGCCGGTCGGGAAGCGGTTAAGCAACAGACAGCATAGATTCATGAAAGACAGAAGTTGATTACTTTTTACTTGGATTTTGCAAAAGCATTTGACACAGGTCCCAACACGGCTAATGTGAAAGGTAAAGTCTACAGACTTGGAAAGATCAATTTGTAAATGGATAGAAAATTGGCTAAAAGACTGAAGAGAGTGGTGATTAATGATTCTTGCTCTGAATGGTCTAAGGTTATCAGTGGTGTACCCCAAGGTTCAGTGTTGGGACCCTTACTTTTTAATATAGTTATAAATGATATTGGCAAAAAGAGGGAGAAGAGGCACCTCTGGGTGCAGATTTGTAACAAGTTTTAATGTGCAGTAAAAGTTTTCTCACAATAAATTCACATTTTTGGGGTCAAAAGAAGGCGTTTTGTGATATCCCATAACATGGGGCTGCCCTCAGTGGAGTCAATCCCTTTATTCTCCTCCTGTCTGTATGCATCCTGTGATGTTCCTCGTACACCGCTGAATGTTCCCTACAACACTCCCTGCCCCCCCCCCCCCCCCCCCCCCGCTCTCTGGAATCTAGTTTCCCTTCCTACAGTAACCATAATTTATACGTTAATACTAGCTTTTATATCAATTTCTCCATGTAAACAAATTTATATATGGATTTCATATGCGTGTACTTATATATGTGCATGTACTTTATATTTATGTACATATATAATAATGTCTTTTATGTACAAGATTGTGTGTAGAGGTACATTTACGTATGCACGGTCCATGCCCAAACAACTTCATAACCATCCCCCATGATGACTTTAATTCTATTCCATATCATATTATTCTCAAACAGATATTACATTATATATATATATATATATATATATATATATATATATATATACATATATATACATATATATACATATATTTTTTTAGGAATATTTAATATATATACAATTTTCTCATCAATTATAAATTTGCCATTTCTTTATTTTTTCTTATTTATTTTACACTATTGTATGCACATATTCTCCATGGTAATCTACATATCGCATCTTTTTCCCTCCAGTTGTTGTCTCCATGTACATATGCAGATGTTTACATGCATCTGCATACAGTCTTCATATGCTGCTGCTGCCCCATTTCCATTATTTGTTTTTTATCTCATGTCTTTTTATGCTTTTTCGTATCAATTTTACTTAACCTGTCATTGTGTGTGTCTTCAGTACATTTTAAGTATGCTTACAATTATGCATGCTATAATCATGTAATTGACATAAGATATCTTTGCCCCCTTTCTGTGCCTGTCCCTCTGTTTTTCTACCCTGATGCGCCATCCATTCATGGTATACTAGACACTAACCACTCCCCTTCCCCGTCTTTATATTACAATTTGACAAGTCCCGGTCTAATAGCTTGAAAAAGGAGCGTGGCTTGTTTACGTCATCCACAGCCTGCATGCTCGTGAAACGCGTTGCATTCCGGTGACGTCATCCCCCTCCGCCTGGACACTTCCTTGCGCTTCAAGCCTCGTGTTGAGGATAGACTCCACCGCAGCCGGTCGAACACCATCCAGCGTTGTTCGAAGAACATCACAGGATGCATGCAGACAGGAGGAGAATAAAGGGATTGACTCCGCTGAGGGCAGCCCCATGTTTTGGGATATCACTAAATGCCTTCTTTTGACTCCAAAAATGTGAATTTATTGTGAGAAAACTTTTACTGCACATTAAAACTTGTTACAAATCTGCACCTAGAGGTGCCTCTTCTCCTTCTTTTTGCCAATATCATTTATAAATATATTAAAAAGTAAGGGTCCCAACATTGAACCTTGGGGTACACCACTTCTCCCTCTTTTTATCTTTTCAGTTTTTGGGAACATGGTCTCTGTTTCTCTGTGATGGCAGCCCTAAGCGTGGATTATTCCCATCCCTCCCTCCCCTCCCCCCTCTCCCCTCTCCCCCCTCTCCCTCCCCTCCCCTCCCATCTCCTTTTAAATAACAATTTTAAATTATTCTAAATATTATTGTGGAATTCCTCCTAAACAATCGTAGAGATTGTCGACTTGGTGACTCATTGTGCATATAATATTATGCGTACCCAGCACATCAACCAAATGTTTGTAGGATATATACTTTCTTAGATTCTTGCGCCTTTTACTTGTATAAATGAAATCGGGTCTGGGATTAAAAGTCCCATTCCTGTCTCTGCAGATGACCCCAAGCTATGTAGTGGTATAACATCCTTACATGATGTCTCCAACTTACAAGCCAACCTCAATGCACAGTTTAATTGGGCAACTATGTGGCAGATGAGGTTTAATGTTGTTGATAAATGTAAAGTTATACACTTGGGGGCTAAGAATATGCATGCATCAAACATACTAGGGGGATTACAACTGGGGGAATCAATGGTGGAGAAGGTGGTGTTCTGGTAGATCATAAGTTCAATAATAGCATGGAATGCCAAGCTGCGGTTTCCAAAGCAAGCAAAGTCCTTTCTTGTATAAGAGAGGTATGGACTCCAGAGAGAGAGATATCATTTTGCCCCCGTACAAATCAGTAGTAAGACCTCATCTGGAATATGCAGTTCAGTTTTGGGCACCAGTTCACAATAAGGATATTGGGGAACTGGAGAAAGTGCACTTGCTCATAATATTAGCAGATGAATGTGGGGCGTACTTGGCCAGAGGGAGGGAGCGACTGACCGGGATTGGCCAGACCGGGTGCATGGCAAGAGGAAAAGGTGGAGCCTAAAGAGGAAGGACTTTGGTTTACAGATGATAGGGCGTGTCTTAAACAGGAAGGGGTGGGTCGTATTTAAATTAGGAGGTGCATGGGTTTAGTCAGGCCTAGGGCAGCACAAAACCTAAATACACCACTGAACTGAATACCAACATTTAAAGGTCATGTTAATCCAGGGAATATAGGATTGCCTCTTGAAACAAATTAGTTCATGTTTTGCTGGGGTTTTTTTTGCCTTCCTCTGGATCAACTGTGGGTATAGGATTGTATGACTTTTTTTTCCCTTCTCTTTTATTGCTTGAACTAGATGGACTCTTTTTTTTTTTCAATCAGACTTATGCCCCGTACACACGGTCGGATTTTCCGATGGAAAATGTCCGATCGGAGCGTGTTGTCGGAAATTCCGACCGTGTGTGGGCTCCATCGGACATTTTCCATCGGATTTTCCGACACACAAAGTTGGAGAGCAGGAGATAAAATTTTCCGACAACAAAATCTGTTGTCGGAAATTCCGATCGTGTGTACACAAATCCGACGGATAAAGTGCCACGCATGCTCAGAATAAATAAAGAGATGAAAGCTATTGGCCACTGCCCCGTTTATAGTCCCGACGTACCTGTTTTACGTCACCGCGTTTAGAACGATCGGATTTTCCGACAACTTTGTGTGTAGACAAAACAAGTTTGAGCCAACATCCGTCGGAAAAAATCCTAGGATTTTGTTGTCGGAATGTCCGAACAAAGTCCGACCGTGTGTACGCCTATAACTATGTAACATTTTGACCACCCAACATAGCCATGCACATAGGTATGCTGTGGTCCTTTTAGGTCCTATAAGTTGTGAGGTGGTGCCTTCATGGATAAGACATGTATTTCCAGCACATCTTACAGATGCTCAATTTGTTTTGAGATGTGGAGAATTTGGAGGCCAAGACAACACCTAAAACTTGTTGTGTTCTGCAAACCATTCTTGAATTCATCAGACCAGGATGTCTTCTTCTATTGCTCCGTAGGTGCCATTGCAGGCACATTTGACTGTGAACATGGGCACCTTGACTGGTCTGCGACTAAGCAGCCCCACACACAACAAACTGCCATGTTGTTCATTTGCTGCCTAATATATCCTAAGCACACTCAGGTACCATTGTCACAAAATAATCAATGTTATTCACTTTACCTGTCAGTGGTCAGAAAGTTATGGCTGATTGGTGTATATATTTTTACTAACAATGCATTAAAATTTCATAGAGAAAGTAAAGGGCTGGTCATATATAAATATTGTATTTTTGCAGCATCTCCTCTATGATCCCATACACAACACAATGAAGAAAACATTTATACCATATGGATCCAACTACCTATTTGTTGCATAATGATGCGGTCAGAAAGGAACCTCAACATGTTTGTAGGCAAAAAAGTTAAATTCTTCAGGAAAATTAGAAGATATAAATGTTGTAATAATATAATAGTAAACCAGCCAGACTATAATAATTGATTATGCACATGTGGACCAAACCATCCAAAGCTGAGCATGGGAGTCACAAAGGACAATGGAGTTTCCGGCACTGATATTGTCCTAGTTATACCACAATATGTGACAACGTAAGTTCCTAACTTTCAACAATGCGACTGGTAAGATAGATAAGAAATATTTTGCCAACACACCTTAAGCTTCTCTAACAAGAACTGCCTTTGTTGACATTCATTTAACTGGTGGTTGGTGCCACAACAACCAAATATGAAATATGTCACCAGTACACCTTAATCTTCTCCAACAAGGACTGCACAAGAACTTTATTGGCAATTGTTCAACTGGTGGATGGTACCACCACACCAATCAAATAAGAATTATGTTGCCAGCACACCATAACCTTCCCCAAGAACTACCTTTATTGATGCTTGTTCAACTGGTGGATGGCACCACAGCAATCAAATTAGAAACACGTCTCTAGCACACCTTAATCTTCTGCAACAAAAACCACCTTTTTTTACTTTTATTCAACATGTCATAAAATGAGAATCAATGTATCAGAACCATTAGGGGTCCCGTCATAAGTCATTTATTGTCGCTTTGGTAATAAAACGTTGCTATTCACTATGTGACATGCTGAATTGACATCAATTAAGGTGGTTCATGTTACAGAAGAATAAGGTGTACTGGCAACATATTTTTTTATCTATCAAAATACTAGTCCCATTGATGAAAGATAGGAGCATATGTGGCCACTTCTTGTGGTATAACTGGGACAATATCAGGGGAGTGGTGGCATCTCCATTGTCATTTGAGGCTCCTATGCTTGACCCTGGATGGTTGGATCCACATGTGCACAATCATCATAATTTTTTGATTGCTGTGGTGCCATCCACCAGTTGTTTCAGAACCCTACACCCAGGTGTACATTTGTCTGGTGTGTAATGGAGATGTCTTTATCATGGTATGTTGATAGTTCTCAAAACCTCCTTAGGAAAAAACTGCATGTAACTAATGGTTCTTTTTATTGAGAATCCCAGCTGACTCCTAAACAGTATTCTAAAAATGATAGATAAGAGACCTTCATATAAGGTTTCCACCTGTAAACTGTGATCCTACTGGGTATATGAGGCAGGAATTGGCTTTTGTTAAAAGTCAATTGCTGTCTGCTGCTGGTTGTCCTGTCCTCTCCAAAAGTAGGGATCTTCACCCTTTCCGCCATGGCTTCCCCAGGCAAGTACTAAAATCTTTATCAAATAACGTAAAGTAATCTTAATCCTTCAATAAACCAACCATGTCATGTATTTAAACACATTCAGGAAATCACATATCTGTAAAGAAGAGACTTAAACTGACCATAGATTGATCGTAATTCGACCGGTTTAGCAGGGACGGCTTGAATTACAAACCATCTACTGTCAGTCCCATTCACCTCGAATGTGTGGATGGGGTAATTGGTTCAGTTGTAGGATGAGTGAAATGGGCCATTAATGACCACCCATAATAACTGCCAGGGGTCTTCAATTTTTCGAAACAAAGAGCCAGTGGGAGTAGAATATGCCCTGGCATCGGAGGGAGTAAACAATGCCATAGGCTTGGTGGTTAGTGGGAGTAAAAACATTTACATCATTGGTGTCAATGGGAGGAATAGTGCCCCATCATTGGTGTTGGTGACAGAACAAGTTTCCCATCTCTGGTATCAAGGAGAGGAATTGTACCCCATTGTTGGTGTCTGGGGGAGGAGTAGTGTCCCGTCCTTGGTGTCAGTTAAACAAATAGTGCCCCAAGACCCGGGTAAAGGCAAGCAAAAGGGTCGCATCCAACCCATGGGCCGCAGATTGGAAACCCAGGTCCAGATTAAGCTCCTGTAGAAGTGAAAACGTGTAAGAGGAGCTGGTGGGTTTCACTGTATCAGGTGATACCAATAAATATACCTTGGACTTGAAAATTGAGTGGCTCCATTTTTCTTCCTTTGCCTTAGTGTTAACAGATGTTAATGGATCACGGACTGCTTTTAAGCCAGCATTCCCTGGTTGGTTGAGCCAAGTGGAAAGTCTTGTAGTAGAGAATAATTGCAACATCATTTCCAAATTTCCAACCTAAAAAAATCCTTACAACTTCCACTACCCTGAAAGCTATCAGTTGAGTTGAGAGATGGTCACCTTTTATCCCTGGGCACCCTCAGCTTCAGGGACCTAACTTATAAGATATACAGTTATACAGTGACTGTGTGCAAATACAGTTCAAAAAGAAGAAGCCAAGGTTATATTTTATTATGTTTTGCTATCCTTGATGGAGTTCTCCTTTAATTTTTGGAAAGCGCTCACACCTTACACAGAAATATGTAAATTAAGGTATATAGGATATTATCATACATAGTGTAATTTACACGCCACTTCTTATTCTAGATATTGTATTTCCAATTTTGAATTGAAACAGTCTAGGTAAAAAATGTTATTACCCTTTTCTTTGTGAACCAATGAACCTTCTTTAGTTTCCTGGATGGAAAAGTACATTCCATGTCCCTTTTTGTTTAGTCTCAAATTGTTCTCCACTTTAAACATACTTTGAAAGTAAGATATGCTAATACAGTATAGGAATATGATACTGTAAGATATTGAGGGTATACATTAGAAATCGAGAAAAAAAAAAGCATTGTAATAAATCTGAGCTCCAGGCAAACTGTATTTCTGTCTATCCAGTACTCTGAGAATAAAACAGATCTGCCCCACCGTACAGCCTTGTCTCGCAGACTTGGTGAACTGGTTGTTCTCTGCAGCACTTACAGGTCTCCATCTTCACTCTTCCTCCCATTAAAACTAATAATGGGGCACATTCCTCCCACTGACACCAATGACCAAGGGACACTATTCCTCCCAGTAAAGCTAATGATGGGGCACCATTCCTTCCACTGATACCAATGATGGGGCATAATTTCTCCCACTAATAACAATGATGGGGCACCATTCCTCCCACTGGCACCAATGATTGGGCACTATTTCTCTCAATGACTCTAATTATGGGGCACTATTCCACCACTTATACCAATGATGGAGCACTATTTCTTCCAGTGAATCCAACTTTTTGGATTTTTTTGGATCCAACTTTTTGGATTTTTTTTCTTCTCACTAATACCAATGATCGGGCACTATTCCTCTGACTAGTGCCAAAGCTGGGGCACCATTCTTACCAATGAACCCAACTATGGAGCACTATTCCTCCCACTAATTCTAATGATGGAGCACTATTCCTTGCACTGGTACCAATGATGGGACACTATTCCCCCCACTGACACCAATGTTGGGACACTATTCCTCCCACTGACACCAATGTTGGGATACTACATTGACACCAATGTTGGGGCACTATTCCCCCCACTGACACCAGTGTTGGGACACTATTCCTCCCACTGACACCAATGTTGGGACACTATTCCTCCCACTGACACCAATGTTGGAGCACTATTCCTCCCACTGATACCAATAATGGGGCACTATTTCTCCTACTAAAACCAATGATGGGGCACTATTTCGCCTACTAATACCAATGATGGGGCACTATTTCTCTCACTGATCGCAGTGATGGGGCACTATTCCTCCCACTGACACAATGATGGGGCACTATTCCTCTTACTAAAACCAATGATGGGGCATTGCTTATTCCCATTGAAGCCAGGGTATTTTCTACTCCTACTGGCCACAGTCTTCCCCCCTAAAGCCTGAAGGACCGTAAACTGGCCCCTTTTTTAGAAACTTTTATGGCCATGAAGGGAAGTGAGGGGAGGGCTGAGAAGCTGGGCCAGCATAGAGAATAAATATATCACAGTACAATATAATGAATGTCAAACCTTAAAAATGTCCAAAAACAAGAGTCTCAAACATCTGTTTGATGGATAGCAAATGGTATAATCAGAAAAAGATCTGGGAGCACAGACGCATTTCCAGATAATGCATGTCCGTTTTCATCAGATCTCACCCGATCCGCCAGGCACGTGATGCGATGCGAACATAGGGCCATCCGTCTGCTTTTAGTGGATCGGACCGGGACGGATGTCTGCGGACATGTCACCGCTGACATCCGTCGCTCCATTGGCTAACATGGAGCGCCCGTTGACAGGCGGACCTGAACGGTCCATTCATGTGAAAGGGGCCTAACAGTTTCGCAGTGGAAGCTTGTGCAGGAGAGGCAATGTTCTGCAGGAGTCAGTGCAGAGGAGGAGGGGCAAGGGTCTGCAGCGGGAAAAGCGCTGAAGAAATAGACTGTGAATGATGGAGATTCATTATTGCAAGACAGAAGCTACAGATGAATGCTTTGCAAATATGAGTACAAATCAACAAATTCCATGAGCATCCCATATCTTCCCTTGTCCTACCCAAGTTGTATCCCGCAATAAACGTAACAAAACTACGCAAATGACTGCTTATTGTCTTAACTGATAGATGAGGGTCTGGCGGCAGGGTGATTTGGTGGATGTTAGTAACTAGTGGTAACCACACAGATACATTTGTTTAATAAAAAGGCTGCTATGGGGCCAATTTATTCCATTTTTGTGTAGTGTGGTCACTAAGGGAGAAAGGTGGGGGTTTTATTGGTATAGCAGTAACAAGACATATTTAATACCATAGTCATGATAAAAACAGCCCATTAGACGCCATGAATAGTCTCCTATCCAACCACTTGTTTCCTGGATCTTAATGTTAGTGGGGGAAAAAGTTCCCCAAGAGTCGGATAAAGACAAGCAAAGGGACACATCCGGCCCCCAGCCTACAGTTTGGAGACCACTGAATTAGCAGAATAAGGCCTCATGCATATAAATGCTTAGCAGCTTTCTGGTGCTGGGGAGCCACACAAATGCCACCAATAAAATTGATTGCGGTTTACATGAGCATAGCTATGTAGAGTCAATGACTTCTGTAATGACATTTACCCGCATATGGTACTTCTCTCCAAACATGCCACTTTTGCATTATGGGAGAAGAACTGTACATTTTTGGGAGATTTAGGCTTGATTCACACCTATGCATTTTTAGTGCTTTTTGCATTTTGCAGATTTGCGCTACAGAACATGTTCCATAGGAAACCATGTTAAATGGGCTGTAGCATAAATCTGCAAAATGCAAAAAGCATTAAAAATGCATAGGTATGAATCAGGCCTTAGGGAGGGTTACCACTGCAAATTCTGCATTCCAGATGCATTTCTGCATGCTTGTTTTTGATGCTTTTCTATGCTTTTTTATGCATTCCCCCCCCCCCCCCCTCTTTTTTTCATCATCTCAATTCAGGACATGTGATTTCCAGTGCATTTTTGCTGTGTTTTTCTGCATTCCAGATGTGTATCACACAGAAAAAAATGCAGCATCAGGGCTGGACTTTCCATTGGGCTTGACGGGGCTCAAGCCCATGGGCCCTGGCCAATAGGGAGCCCCGCCCGTTCTGAAATTCGCAGAGAGCGGCCGAAAGTGGTCGAAAGCTGACGAGAGCGGCCGAGAGTGGCCGAAAGCCGGCTCTGCATCTCGGCTGCGCCATTTTTAAACTGAACGGCTGCAATGACATTGGATCAAGGCTACACTGACAAGTCTGCAAATGACACTGGGGCAAGGCTGCAATGACAATGACAAGGCTGCAGATGGAAACTGAGAAGGCTGCATTGATGGGCATTTAAATGTAAGTTTTTTCCTTAAACTTCCCTCCTAAAAGTTTTTTTCCTTAAAATTCCCTCCTAAACTTGGGGTGCATGTTATACGCTGATAAATACGGTAATTATCATTTTATACACCCAGGACAAATACCAGTACAGTGTCCCCCACTTATACGCTTATATAATATCTACTTTTGTGAGTAGCCATTTGGCTGTTTTTTCTTGTCCAATTGAACAGAAGTTCTTTAATACTGCACTGAGTCTGGCGCACCTTGTCCTTTTCTATTTCTGTTTTATAGAGCTGTGCATATGTATAGAAGGGTAGGGCCCGAAAGTGACTCAAGCCCAGGGGCCCCGACCACCCTAAGTCCTGCCCTGTGTAGCATGTTCTACTTTTGTTGACTGCACTGGTGTGAATTAGGGCCATTGGAATACATGGAATACATAGAAAACATTCTGCATACGTTTTTGATGGAGATTAAAAATGCAATGAATTGCATATGGTGTCGGCAAGCCCTTAAAGTAATCTGGATTTGTGCCAACTAAATGAGTTTGTAGAGTTTAAATACCTGCATGACTAAGTAATGTAAAATTCCCTTACCATGCAGGTCCCTCATTTCTTTTATTTTTAAACCATATTGTTTTCCTTTGCAGTCCCCTTTGGCAGTTTTATTCACGGCACACCTTACAATGGAGTTGTATTACACTGTGTTTTACCCACCAGCAACTCATGACTTCTCAAAAAAAAAAAAAGCTCAAATTTAGCTAATTGTGACAGTTTTTTGCCCACGACCAACGAAAATTAGAGCGTTCTTAGATCCCCAACTTTGAATAGGTATTGTGTCATTAGAAAGTGCGAAGTACTATTTTATACTGTACTAATATGAAGAACAGATGTCCTCCAGTGGAGGTAAACCCCTTCAAGTGGCAGTTGGCTTAAAATGGTTGTAAACCTCAGACATTAACCGCTTCAGCCCCGGAAGATTTTACCCCCTTCCTGACCAGAGCATTTTTTGCGATTCGGCACTGCGTCGCTTTAGCTGACAATTTTGCCATCCTTTTTTTCCCCGCAAATAGAGCTTTCTTTTGGTGGTATTTGATCACCTCTGCGGTTTTTTTATTTTTTGTGCTATAAACAAAATAGAGCAACAATTTTGAAAAAAAAGCAAGATTTTTTACTTTTTGTTATTAATAATATCCCCAAAAAATATATAAAAAGAGAAATTTCTTTCTCAGTTTAGGCCGATACGTATTCTTCTACATATTTTTGGTAAAAAAAAAATCGCAATAAGCGTATATTGATTGGTTTGTGAAAAAGTTATAGCGTCTACAAAATAGGGAATATATTTATGGCGTTTTTATTATTATTATATTTTTTTTAATTAGTAATGGCGGCGATCTGCGATTTTTTTATTGTGACTGCAACATTATGGCGGGCACATCGGACACTTTTGACACTATATTTTGGGACCATTGTCATTTATACAGTGATCAGTGCTATAAAAATGCACTGATTACTGTGTAAATGACACTGGCAGGGAAGGGGTTAAACACTAGGGGACGATCAAGGGGTTAAATGTGTCCTACGGAGGTGTTCTAACTGGGGGGGGATGGGCTACCACTGACATGACAGCGATCACTGCTCCCGATGACAGAGAGTAGATGACAGGCACCCGATAGGTGGCAAATTTAAAGGGACTTACAGGTACACCCGGCTGCCTGCCTGTGCCATTCTGCCGACGTACATCCATGGGCGTCGGTCGGCAAGCGGTTAAATATGAACATGGCCCTCTATAGTATGTTCTTGTCTCAATTAGGAGCACTAAGTGTCATTTCTGTCTGCTGCTTCCTTCCTCTGCTATCAGCTTGAATCCCTTCTAATAAGTTTTTCTGACACCAAGAGAAAAAAGGTGACGGGGAGGGATTCAAGCTGTATGACAGCCTCAGCTCTGTTCCTGTGTGCTGTGTGAAGGGGCGCGTGTCCCTTCCCTCCAATCCATCTACTTTGAACAAATGTAGAGAAGAGAGGGCTGCAGATAAACAAGTACAAATTATATGAGGATTTGTTTCAGCTCTGTGTATCACCTGAGGATAGTCATTTCACTGGGTATATGTAAGGGTTTACAACCACTTTAAGAGTCACTAGGAGTTAAAGCTCACTCATAGATGTGGCAGATACCTAACCCATTTGTATAAACTGATACACTATTGAAAGAAGCATGCTGATTGCTTTGTATGCACAGCTACTTCTTAACTATACAGAGCACAGAACAAGAGAAGGAGCTGATGGTTTCATGTATTGAACCAGGGGAAGACTCAAGACTGGGAAACATAGTTCCAACGATTAAAAAAATGCTAGTTGCTTGTATTTGCCTTCCAACCCAGATTTCTTTGACCCAAAGACAGGGTACTACACAAAGTGTGCCATATTGACCCATTGGTTGGTGGAATGGTGTTTTTGGGACGCACCTTATCATATCCTTCAGCATCAGCTTCCATTGTGGCTCGCGTCATTCCACCAGTTGACGTCTCAAAACTGCAAAGTTAATGTTGGAAGACTTCACTTTTCTAGATGTAATTGCAGGTCCTAAGAGAGTGCCAGTGCCCCAGATTTATCCACTAAATGTAACCCCAGGACAGGCATGTACTGGCCATCGGGACTACAGGGAGATTCCCAATGGGCCGATGGCTCAGTGGGCCAATCAGGTGCGGTCCTGGACCCGCTCCTCCCTGACAGTGATCGCAATTTCACTCCTGTCAGGAGGAGCAGTTTCCGTCATATGCTGGAGAGAGCATTAGGCGTTATGCTCCCTCCAGCCTGCAGGAGGAGATAGACCAACGGCAGACTTTCCTTCCTCTCTCCCCTATCACTTGTTATCACATGACTGGAGAGCGGAACGAGAAGCTGCCTTCAAAACTGTGAGTACATGTGGGAGGGGGAGGACACTCTGATGTGAAGGGGGCTGCTGATTGGGACACTCTGATGTAAAGTGGACACTGTTGGGGACACTCTGATGTAAGGGGGACGCTGTTGGGGACACTCTGATGTAAGGGGGACGCTGTTGGGGACACTATAATGTAAGGGGGATGCTGTTGGGGACACTCTGATGTAAGGGGGACGCTGTTGGGGACACTCTGATGTAAGGGGGACGCTGTTGGGGACACTCTGATGTAAGGGGGACGCTGTTGGGGACACTCTGATGTAAGGGGGACGCTGTTGGGGACACTCTGATGTAAGGGGGACGCTGTTGGGGACACTCTGATGTAAGGGGGACACTGTTGGGGACACTCTGATGTAAGGGGGACGCTGTTGGGGACACTCTGATGTAAGGGGGATGCTGTTGGGGACACTATGATGTAAGGGGGATGCTGTTGGGGACACTCTGATGTAAGGGGGACGCTGTTGGGTACAATATGATGTAAGGGGGACACTGTTGGGGACACTATGATGTAAGGGGGACACTGTTGGGGACACTCTGATGTAAGGGGGACACTGTTGGGGACACTCAGATGTAAGGGGGACGCTGTTGGGGATACTCTGATGTAAGGGGAATGCTGTTGGGGACACTATGAGGTAAGGGGGATGCTGTTGAGGACACTCTGATGTAAGGGGGATGCTGTTGGGGACACTCTGATGTAAGGGGGACGCTGTTGGGGACACTCTGATGTAAGGGGGACGCTGTTGGGGACACTCTGATGTAAGGGGGACGCTGTTGGGGACACTCTGATGTAAGAGGGACGCTGTTGGGGACACTCTGATGTAAGGGGGATGCTGTTGGGGACACTATGATGTAAGGGGGACGCTGTTGGGGACACTCTGATGTAAGGGGGACGCTGTTGGGTACAGTATGATGTAAGGGGGACGCTGTTGGGGACACTATGATGTAAGGGGGACACTGTTGGGGACACTCTGATGTAAGGGGGACGCTGTTGGGGATACTCTGATGTAAGGGGAATGCTGTTGGGGACACTGTGAGGTAAGGGAGATGCTGTTGAGGACACTTTGATGTAAGGGGGACGCTGTTGGGGACACTCTGATGTAAGGGGGACGCTGTTAGGGACACTCAAAATTAAAGTGGGCCGGTCATGAGGAAGTCCAGGGCCAAATTTTTTTCCCAGTCCAGCCCTGCCTCAGGATGGGTCCCACAGTTTGAATAATGAAGTATCTCCACTAAAGGCGACCAGCCCAACATATCTTATTTGTACTGGCTCAGGGGGCAAATGACTCTCTGCTCTCCATCCCTGTTCTAAACTAAAAAGTGCCTTTTGATTGCTCTCAACATATCTAGACCTTGCACATATACCTGTAAGAGGGTCTTCATGGTTGGCTGAATTTGGAATCACAGTACAAGTCCCTACCCCAACTCCAGCCCTGTTAGAACATTGTCCCTCCTGCTGAGGCCGAACTCTCTGCCATTTTGTGCCCTGCTACTTGCCATAGGCCTCCACATGGCATTCTTGGCCATAGATCTTTGTATCCCCTAGAAAAGAATGTCCACACCTTTTTAGAAATGTCCACACCTGGTTTAGTGTTTAGTTTAAAAAGCTGCACTTTACTGTTGGTGATCAGGAAACAGCATTACAATCACATCACAAGGACATACATTCTGGAGTCACTTGACATTACATAGTCAATAACATTTGGTGGACAGTCCAAAAATGTCACAGGTGAAAGCACATGCAACACTTGCAGCCATCTTCCTTTCAGCCTCTAACCAGGGTCTTTAGTTTTCAAAGGACTGTGCTCTCTGAAGTCACCTGTTTGCTAGGTACATCTTTCACAGGAACCCTCCGGGAAAGCAGTCTCACACAGGGATCTCCTGCCAGGCCTAAAAGGCTTTTTGCAATGCATCCTAGTCCCCACCTCCATAAGGGACAGAAAGGCAACAGCCGGCTCCTTCTGCATACAGGTCCTCTCCACCTGCCCTCATGCCTTGTCCAGGGCCTACATGTGCTGATTACATCTTCATAGGTGTAGGGTGTTTGGCTCCCATGCCCCAAGAGAGTGTGTGACTGACATCACTGCAGGAGGACTTTACCTAAAAAGGGCCTAGCAACTGAAGGCATTACTGACAGCAACCAGACACTATTCTGGTTCAGAGCCACAAATATCCAGAAATATAAGGAAAAGGAAACCTAATTAAAAAAAAAAGTTGTAATAATTTGTACATTTTGTGGCTTAATACTGCCAACCCTGCTACACCAGGCATTAACCCACAAGTGCCATTGAAAAAAATACAGCCCTTTTGGTGGCTGGTATCCAACAAGCTTTCATCCTGATGCAGATTCACTCTTTTTCTAAAGAGAATCCATAACTTAGACACGGTAACAAAATGCATGTGTCCAGTTGGGTATAAGTTTGCAGCAGATCTACATGCTCCAAAGCAAAAAAAGATGGATTTAACTTGGCTACTATTACAAGTAACCATAATTCCAACAATGACCTAAGCCTTAGTGAATACACACCATGTAGCTGAGCAAGTCTATTGTAATCTCGATACTGCTCATTTACTCTAAGCCTGGGACCAGATGCTGCCTCTCCACTCACCCCTGTATCTCCCAGACCATAATTTCCAGCTAAAAGAAGATTGTGTTTCCTTGTGATTAAACCTCATGTGTGTACTGTATATAACCTTGGCA
Source organism: Aquarana catesbeiana (assembly GCF_042186555.1). Classification (NCBI taxonomy): domain Eukaryota; kingdom Metazoa; phylum Chordata; class Amphibia; order Anura; family Ranidae; genus Aquarana; species Aquarana catesbeiana. The sequence goes on along the minus strand of NC_133332.1, from coordinate 249,736,751 downwards.
AATGATATAGGATTAGAGAAAATATTCCATACCTTTGTCAATTCAACCGTGACATGCTTATCATGAGTATTTTCCTTCCATCAGTCTGGTCTTCCCAGGACTGAAAAGTATGGAATGTTCTGCACACCATCTATCATCAATTATACCTGTCTGTACCAGTCACATATTATATATCCTACAGTAAACAGAATCTCATATATAAGGAAATGGCTTCCATTATCTGACCTGCTATAAAAAACGCCAGGTGAAAACTTCTTGGTTGCTATAAACAACTAATTTAACCGTTTTCTGTGCTCTATTTTTAAAGTTCAAATTCTGGAATTACAACTTTGGAAGACGAAGCTGGAAAATTAACACCAATGGCTAAAAAAACAGACACTGTCTGCCTGTAGTTTAGGTTCTGTGTTGTTCTGTAAACTAAGAATTGTGTATATAAGCCATCTGAAAGAAAGGGTAATATTGTACACCGCAGCCAATGAGATAGATTAATTTTGTCACCCTGGATCATACTTTTGTTGGTGACACCTGATAAGTGCCATCATCATCCTCTAGAGCAGTGGTCTCCAAACTGCAGCCCGTGGCCCTTTGTTTGCTTCTATCTGGCCCTTGGTGCACTATTTCATCCACTGATGCCAACAATGGGGGATAATTCCACCCCCCTTCCACTGACATCAGTGAAGGGGCACAATTCCTCCCAATAACACCAACAATGGAGCACAATTCTTTCCAATGACAGCAAAGATGTGGTACAATTCCTCCCACTGACACCAAAGATGGGGCATTGTTTTTCCCACTGACACTGAGACTTTTTCGACTCTTAATGTCCTCAGTATGGCCCCCTAAAATCTGAAGAACTGTAAACTGGCTCGTTGTTTAGAAAGTTTGGAGACCCCTGCTCTAGAGAAGTGGCCTAGGTTTTTTAAGGTGAGATCATACTGAATGGTGTTCTTACAGTGGAATTTTCCAGAATTACCTTTATTGCCCACCTACATTGGTCCAGCTTGGTACGATTTAATTATGCACAGCTTATATATAACAACTGAAGATGCTGAAAACCACTGTAGCAGTCTGTGTTACATACAATGACAGCCATGATCTTCCAGGTCTTCCATAGAGGAGCAAATAGCCCCCCCCCCTCCCACCACCACCACCACCATTCAGAGAATGCCTTGTTTTTTTTTTTGGGAGGTTGGGTTTTGGGGGGATTGAATACAAGGTTTTCTCTGATTGGACAAATGTAATTGTGATATCATCTGCCCCTCCTCTCCACCTCACCCAGTGAAAGAAATCCTATTATTCATTGAAGAAAAAATACAAGGTATTTTCTGAACAGTCTGTGGTCAGTGTGCAGAGCGGTAGCTTCTTCAGCAGGACTCGGAAGATCACAGCTATCTTTATAGCGTGGGCTGTTACAGTGGTTTTCAGGATCCTCAGCGATCCTCCAGATAAAAATAAATGGATAATTACTTTGTGCCAAGCTGGACCAATGTAAGTTGGCAATACAGAGATTCCCTGGGAGTTCTGCTTTAAAGCAATGCTTGAAAACCCTGTAGGCTGGAATTTATTGAGACACCACCTAGGAACCGAGACCTGCAGGACACAGATCTCCCAATTTTCTGAATTGAGAAAGAGGGACAAATTTTTGCACAAAGTATATAGTCAAAAGACACACCCCTCCCATGCCCCAGTTATGAGGACCAGTAAGAATTATTGCACAGAAAATAATTTACTCTTTTCATAGCCTGGTATTCGAATCAGTTAATTCATTGCACTCAGACGGATTCCTTTTCCTGTTTATTGCTTCTATGCACCACCATGTATTTTGCATTGCAATAATATACTGTACTTACTCTATTTACAACAAAAAAGCCTGGTGTCTATTTCTATATGCTAATACAATAGTGGTATGATACTAATACAGTACTTAATCTCATACAGGTGTCTGCAGCATCCCATCTAACCAGGTGTGTCAGAGGGGACGGAGCCATTCAGAGTCAAGGCAGAACAGAGAACCCGTCATACCAAGCGGCTCCTCTTGGGGTAGGCGCTACATAGTTTATAGTGCAAGCTTTTAAGAATACTTTCATTGTCAGACATGGGGTTGATTTACTAAAACTGGAGTGCAAAACCTGGTGCAGCTCTGTATAGAAACCAATCAGCTTCCAGTTTTTTTTTTTTTTTTTGTCAACGCTTAATTGAACAAGCTGAAGTTAGAAGCTGATTGGCTACCATGCAAAGTGCACCAGATTTTGCACTCTCCAGTTTTAGTAAATTAGTCCCATGGTGTTTGTTTGCATACTGAATATATACTATAAATAATGCAAGCTTTAACACATGTCTGATGGCGAGTACTATGAATTCTTGAGACTACAATGCAGGTGCAGTGCCTTTCAGTGGAATTCATTTAAAATGTAAATGCAACAAACAACCACAGTAGCCTACAATTCACCTAAAGGGCACCACAAATCACATCCCTCACAATGTGCCACATTAAACACTGGCTGTCCATTCAAAAGTAATGGACTGCCTTAATGCAACACAAATTTACCCACAAAATGGTAATGTGTGTGCATTGGCATGCTTTCAGTTAAAAACTAGCACTGTAAAATATATTAATTTAGTCAATAATGGTACAGCCTAATGTTCCACTTTCTTGTAGCTATCTATGGCGTACACGTTGATAATGCTTCATATAATGGTCATTCTATTTGATTCTATTGGAATACACATCCTGTTGGGCTTCATGATGATAAAACCCAGATTTGGGCACTAAGAGGAATGGCCCACTAACACTTTTAAAGCTGCATGTAAAAAATGCCCAATGAAGGAACATACAACATGTAGATAGGTCCACTCAGGTACAAAACACCTGCTGATCGTCTTTTTTACTTTTTTCATTATTATATCCTGAGCTTAGTCCCTGATCTCTTGTGAAAGTTTTGCTTAAAGAGACATTGTGGTCACCCTACCCATGCAAAAGGCTTCACCCAACCCCCACTTGCCACTCCTTTGTATTCTTCTTTTTCTTCTTCTTAGCATTTCTGGGTATGGAGGAACATGTGACATCTCACCTATGACAGTACTTGGGCGTAGCAGCCAACTGGTTTACACACAGCATTCATTTTAATGTTGTCTGCAAAGTAGCAAGGAGTGGTGTGGTAGCACATGTAAGGAGAGTATAGGGGGGTAAAAGAGGGGATCCTTTGCAGAGTCACTGATTGGACTAGGTGTCTCTTTAAATATCAGGTTTATATATATTCATAAAGACGATCAGGAGTGTTTTGGCCCCTGGTGCCCAACCTGTGGCCCAAGGGCCGCATGCAGCCCTTTGGCACTTTTTGTGCAGTCCTCGGGGCTCCCCCAGCCATGACTTTGCAGTCATGACTCCTGAAGCATGTCCCTAGTCTCCAAGGACTTCTATAGTGTGTTTACAGAATTTGACCATCTCTTGTAGCATGCCCATAGACTCTAACCGCACCCTGTATCATGTCTGCAGTTTTTGACCATCTCTTGTGTCATGCGCAAGGCCTTTAACCATACACTGTTGTGTGTCTGCTGTTTACGACACAAAATTTTCACTTAATATTATGTGTGGCACTTTGGTGATGTCAGGGGCCACACCCAAGGCCCCATATATCAAGGAAGTTGACCACTAGTTTTGGCCTTAATGCAGTGGAGGATGTTGGAGTGTCCCAAAGGACCAATAGAGGGGCTCAGGCAGAAGGGCTAAACTTGACTTTCCAGGGGAAACCCACATCCTTCATACTGTATACGTTCAAGGAATTTATCTATGGATCCTATTGAGTGTATTCTTTTTATCACTGACCACTTACCTCTCCTTAACAATTTTTTTAAAATCCTATACATAGCTTGAATGCTCAAGTTTTACTTTAAGCACGTATGGCACCATAACTAATACGGAAAGTCGAATTTATTAAAACCACAAGTCCATTTTCACCACTATTTTCCCTTTTACTGACATAGCAATATAACAAATATACTACACAAAAGCTTCTATCCAACCTCTAAATGATTACACTTTTGGTAGTTAAAAAGTAAATTTTTCTAGATGTCTATACATCAGAACAAAAAGGACAGCTGGGGAGGAATGAGGGATGGAGGGATCTGGTTCCAAAGAGGGGCAGTCTGGAGCTATACAACATGAATACCATAAAAAACGTTACGCATTGGAAGGTCCTTCTCCAAATGTACAACAGACTAAACAAGTGGCATAATTGATTGCTTTGTTTTGGTGGTTACTGGCAGTCCTTTGAGCTGTGGTTAAAGCTGTGCTTTGAAATGGGGTGTTAGACACTTACTCACTACTCATAGGAGGGTGGGTTTGATTACACAGACCTCCCAGCGTATTGCTTTTCTGTTGGTGTTTACAGATAAAATTTAGTCGTGGTGTAATGGTGCCACTAGGTTACAAGGTCTTTGAGATCAATAACTTCTAGTGTAGGTCCCCAGTCTTTCTGAAGAAAGGGAAACTTTACTGTCCTTCAGACTTAGGGAGGGAACTGTGACCAGTGGGAGTAGAACATGTACCTGCATCACTGGTCAGTGAGAATAAACAATGCCTCAGGCTTGGTGGTCAGTCGGAGCACAAATGCCCAGGCTTGGTGGAAAGTGGGAGTAAAAAATGCAGCAGAGTAGGTGGTCAGTAGGAGTAAAAAAAGTGGGAGAAGAAATAATGCCTCATTATTGGTGTCAGTGGGAGAAATAGTACCCCATTATTGGTGTCAGTGGGAGGAATCGTGCCTCATCATTGGTGTCAGTGGGAGAAATTGTGCCCCATTATTGGTGTCAGTGGAAGAAATAGTGCCCCATTCTTGGGCTCAATGGGAAGAATCGTGCCCTATCCTTGGTGTCAGTGGAAAAAAATAGTGCCCGATCATTTGTTATTAGTGGGAGGCACAGTGCCTCATCATTGTCCTTAGTGGGAGGAATAGTGTCCCATCCTTGGCATCAGTGAGAGGAATAGGGCCCCATCCTTGGTGTCACTGATAGGAATTGTGCCCATCAATGGTTTGAGTGGGAGGAATAGTGCCCCATCATTAGTATCAGTAGGAGGAATAGTATCCAATCGTTGGTGTCATTGAGAGGAATAGTGTTCCGTGAATGGTATCAGTGGGAGAAAAAGGGTCTGGTAGAGGCAAGCAAAGGGACGCACTTTGGGTACCACTGCTCTAGAGATTTGCCTGACTTTGAAAAAAGTACTTTTCATACGTATACATTTTTCTGGCAGGGTTCGTGCCTTGGAATGTTAATGTACATTTCAAGATATGTAGTAGTTATGATGAAAGTTTTTCCTTTTTCCTGGACGCTGTACATATGAAAGCTATGACAGCACCCAAATGCTCTTCTACTGCTCTTGACTGATATTTATTTTATCTTGGATTATTATTTTGTATAAAAATGAGTCATTGTTTCCATAGATTTCCTCACTTTTTTCAAGTTTCACCAATTTGCATTTACGGTACGTAGTATGTCACAGTAACTGATGCCAGGTGGGTTTGTTGGGTCCACTAGTTTCACTAGAATCTTTCACCTACAGCTTACTTTATATTAACGTAAAATAAATACTATTGCCGGTAGGGTAACAAAGTGATGAGTGTAATAATAAAACTACCTTCTATCATATGTTGATGTTCTTCTAGACATCTATTTATAAAACTGGAGTGAAACATTATATTTTGCCCATACCAGCCAGACAGTATCTTGTGCCATTTGTACAGTACAGGCTTGAGAATAAAAGGTAAATCACAGCCGACTGTTATGAACAAAAGGTCCACTCTTGTTTTAGTTTTTCATTTTGGTTGTGATGGTCTTGCAGAGCTCCATAGTCAAAATGCTGTAACCCATAGCAACACGACTCGCATCACCTTTCATTGTTGGCTCTATTAAACTAAAAGGTAAACTCGAACCAGTTGAGTTAGGCTATCGCACAATTTTGCCATTATAATAAGCCTGTAGACCAGCCTTTCTCAACCTTTTTACCATGGAGGAACCCTTAAAGTAACTTGCTAGTCTCAGGGAACCCCTACTAATAATTACTATATATATAACTCATGGTACATTAGCCCGTTGGTCACTGTGAACAATGCTCCTTTCGCTTGTAGTCTTCTGAAAGCATGCTCTCCTTACAGATAACTAAAAAGATCATTGGTGTCAACAGTTACTTGCACTATATTTCCAAATGTATTGGGACACCTGCCTTTACATGCACATGAACTTCAGTGGCATCCCAATTTTAGTCCATAGGGTTCAATATTGAGATAGCCCACCCTTTGCAGCTATAACAGCTTCAACTCTTCTGGGAAGGTTGTCCACAAAGGTTTAGGAGTGTGTCTATAGGAATGTTTGACCATTCTTCCAGAAGCGCATTTGTGAGGTCAGGCACTGATGTGGACGAGAAGGCCTGGCTCGCAGTCTCCACTCTAATTCATCCTAAAAGTGTTCTATTGGGTTGAGGTCACGACTCTGTACATGCCAGTCAAGTTCCTCCACCCCAAACTTGCTCATCCATGTCTTTATGGACCTTACTTTGTGCACTGGTCCAAATCATTTGGTGGAGGGGGGATTATGGTGTGGGGTCGTTTTTCAGGGGTTGGGCTTGGCCCCTTATTTCCAGTGAAGGGAACTCCTAAGGCGTCAGCATACCAAGACATTTTGTACAATTTCATGCTCCCAACTTTGTGGGAAGAGTTTAGGGATTACCCCTTCCTGTTCCAAAATGACTGCGCACCAGTGCACAAACAAGGTCCATAAAGACATGGATGAGCAAGTTTGGTGTGGAGGAACATGACTGGCCTGCACACAGTCCTGACCTCAACCTGATAGAACACCATTGGGATGAATTAGAGTAAAGACCTTCTCGCCCAACATCAGTGCCTGACCTCACAAATGCGCTTCTGGAAGAATGGTTAAACAATCCCATAGACACACTCCTAAACCTTGTAGACAGCCTTCCTAAAAGAGTTGAAGCTGTTATAGCTGCAAAGGGTGGGCCAACTCAATATTAAACCCTACGGACTAAGACTGGGATGCCATTAAGTTCATGTGCGTGTAAAGGCAGGCGTCCCAATACTTTTGATAATATTGTGTATCTAAGAAGCTGAAATTGTTCAAGGTACCCCTAGCAACCTCTGGAGGAGCCCTAGGGTTCCACAAAGAGACTTTGTTGTAGACACTTTAACATTGTGCACCTTTAAATTCATCCCCTCTTTCCAACCCTACCATTACACAACATGTCTATAGTAAAATAATTATTCAGTGAACAAATACATATTTAACAGAAATTAATGGCATAAGAAAATAAGACTATATTGAAACCAACACTCTTAACAATAGCCCAAGGAACCTACCCAGTTTTCATCATGGAGGTTCATGACCATATAAAATGACTTACAAGGACCATGACTGGATTTAAATAATTAGCATTAGTTTTTAATTTGTTTGATTAAAGACAGAGAGACATAAAGAGAAGCTTGTTTAAGGGAGAACAAAGGAAACAGATATACGATAATCCTAGAAACCAAAAAAAAATTGATTGTATTATCAGAAGAGTCTAAAAATGATCTTTCATTGTTCTATTGGCTGCCCATTTTTAGAATCGTTTCCTATAGAAGGAAAGTAGCATTGCTCAACTCATTCTGAGTATAGTTTAAAAAAAGAAAACCTGAATGTTTACTCGTAGGAATCTGAGTTTGTTTTATTTGAAATATGATGCTAGAGTTGCAATGGTAACGACTCTGCATAGGTACCCATTTTCATAAATGAGCATTCATATAGCAGGGCAGAAAATGACCATGCAAAAAGCCAGCATCAGCTCTTTGCCAAGCATGTCTAGGTTGATAAGCTTTGACACCCAATGGTACAGAACTGCTGACAATACCAAAAATTGCAATCCCCTAACAACTGCCATCCAGGGATGTGGGTTTTGTGCTGCCTCTACCCTTCTAACAAAAGCTGAGTGTATGTCAAGTCAGGGCTGCAATCCTGTGGCTTCTCTGCAGGCGGTAACTGGAAACCCTACTTGCTGGTCCTGAGCTCTCACTGCAGTCTCATTCATGCTTTCATCATGTTCCTGAAACTATCTCTGCAAGTCCATTCAACCGAACTGTCAGCCTGCCACCACCAGAAATAACCCCATCATCCATGATGCATGCAAATAGTAGACAACTGTAATCTACACACTTTTAATTCTTTATCAAATCTATTAACTAAGCTGCCATCATCATTAATATATCATCATCCTTTAAATGCAAAAACGATAGCAAGTTAAAATTTCAAAATTAAAATTTTCAATTGGCTCTTGACGGGCAGATCTTTACTTTAGGTGATTGCAACACAAAAGAAGGGAGCAAATTAATAACACTTGATTGTATTGTTGTGTACCAAGCCAACGTTCCGAAATGAGAATGAAGATATGGTTATTGTACTTCAATAAACGAAAAGCAATAAACTACTTATAGGATGAACTCATGCAAGCATAGAAGCTGTAGATGATCCCTCCAACTCAATTCCCTTTGTGAGTGCTTTGCTTTTTTAATATTTTACATGTGAATTCAGAAAGAAAATTCTTTTTTTTATTGATACTCTACTGCTTTCCTGTATTTGTAGTTACTTCATCACCCATACAAATCATATAACAGACTTGAGCACAGGTTATGAATTTATGACCCCCGGTCAAGAGACTCTCCAAAATCAAAATCAATATGTCAATTAATTTTAGAACTGAATTTGGAAAGACAATTCTTTGTCAACTGATACTCTACTGATTATTTCTGCCTTTCTTAATTATTTCTTAATTACTTAATTTTTAGAACAGACTTGAGCACAGGTCATTAATTATGACCCGTGTTCAAGACTGTCCAAAATCAATAAGTCAATGAATTTTACACCTGAATTTGGAAAGAAGTTTCTTTCTCAACTGATATTCTACTGATTAATGTTGCTTTGTTGCTTTTCTTTATTCGTTACTTCTTCATCCATATATTATACTACTTAATTATTATAACAGACTTGAGCACAGATCAATAATTGTGACCTGTGTTCAAGACTGTCCAAAATCAAATTTCAATAAGTCAATGGATTTTATACCTAAATTTGGAAAGAAAATTCTTTCTCAGCTGATACTGATTATTGCTGCTTTTCTTTTCTTTTATTCACTGTTACTATTGTTATTATTTCATCAATACACTAAGTTATTAGAACAGACTTAAGCACAGGTCTTGAGCACAGAAGTAATAACTTGTGATCCAGATTGTCCAAAATCAAATTCAATACGTCAAATCACAAGATGTATCAACTGATCGGAACCAATCAGAATTCATCTTTCACTGATCTGACTTTGGGTCATTTGAAATCTGGTCCATTCAGGTTACGGCACTTGAGCTTTGTTCTTCATACTGGTAAACTAAGTTTGATAGTCAAGTAAAAAATTCAGAAAACACTTACAAGTATAAGAGTCAACTCTTAACAAGTATAAGAGTTAACTTGCACCTGAGAATGAGCATCAGTTGACAAGGTCTTCACTTTGATTAAAAAAAAAAAAAAAAAAAAACAGACAAAAAGTTCCCAATAGCCACATTTCTTATCTTTTTTACACTAAAAAACACTAAAAAAAGGTTCTTCCTACCTATGACCATTTTTTAGCATCTGCTGAGAACTGTTCTCTCCCAATTTGCAAAACTATAGGCTATGACATGGTACTCAAGTAACACAAGCTTTTGTTTGCTATTGCTGGACTAAAATCTAAAAAATAAATATAAAGAAAAAAAAGTTTACCTTTTTTATTCTTCCTTGTGGGTTCAAATAATGATTTCCTCCCAGACGATCACTTTGAATGTATATGTCTTTTTATTTTTGTTTTAATGGTTCCAAAAGTTACTGTCCCCTTCTGCAGAAAAAGTTTATTGTTTCACAATCCTCTTCCCTCTTGACTTGCAATTCTTGTGTTTGAGGAGGAGGAGGCTGCATCCACCCTACTGCCCCCCTTAGTCTGAGTGACTGGACTCAGCAGTGTCTGCTCCAGGGTTTTGTGTGTGAGGTTTAAAGATGTAATTTCCTTGCAGACAGGCAAAGCACTCGAAGCTCAGCTCTTACCTCCTCCTCCTCCCTTCTCAAAATATAATGCATGTTAATGACTTTGGATATCGTTGACATGTGGCTTCTATCACCACACCTGCCAAATAAAGATAAAAAAAAAAAAAAAAACCATCAGCATCTGTCTGTTTTTCCAAACGTTTTATTTTATTTTTTTTCTGCAAAATATCCTCAGGTTATATCCAAAAAAAAAAGTTTCCGTATATGATGCGCTTTGATTATAGCAAGTGGCAGTCTGTTTTCGTGTCCACAGAAGAGGGTCTGTTTGTGGCTTTTAGAGTCTGTTTGTCGGCACAGTGATGGTATGGAGTGCACATTTTGGGATGTACATCCTGGCTTCAATCTCCTAGAGCACGTTTTATTTTTTTTTTTACCAATGACATGGTTTTGTTTAGCAAAGACAATCCCCTTTTGGAGTCATATCATATCAGATATTTCATCCAGAAGTCTTACTTACCTTGGATTGCATTTAGCTAACTTTACAGATATCAGAAAAAATACAAGACTGTTGTATTGCAGACTTACCGGCTGCCGTGGCCACACTTAACTAATACCTTACCAACCTTATATGAATAAAACACGACTCTGTGAATGGGTTTAAATGGCCATAGCAGCCTTTTATTAACAAAGAAACCATAAACAATGCATCTTGTTAATCAACACTGACCGACTCTACTATAGCTGGTATTTTGGAGGCGAGCATGGTCTACCGAATCTACTTTATCAAGCACCAGCTCCATACCACAGCCCCCAGCCGCAAATACACCGACTCAGGGACAATAATTTAACACATTACCACCTGATACAGCTCCAATACCGTTCTCGCCTTACTGACGTCACTTATTCGGGAAGGTACTCATACCAAAGATAAGCCCCTCCCATCATTCTCCACAAAGATTTTTGACCATGCCCACCTTCAAAACCCTGAGACCCCTGCCCACTGCTATGACACCATATGAACCCCCCTTACAAAATAACATCGCAAATACAATTCGCCACCCATTATCAATTTTAATTAGGGAAGGTAACCAGAAAAGCAAAGGTAAAAACGCAAACTTAAACCTTAAAGGAGGGAGGGAGGGAAAAGGTCACTTGCTCTGCCTGGCTCCAACTGACCCTGGTAACTCCCCCTCACTACCTAGACCACCATTGGCCCCACCCTGACCCATACTGCTCCACCCTACCACACCTTGCTCTCATCCAATAGCTAAAGCCTGCTGCTATTTGAAACTTTAACCACAGCCCTGCGCTGCAAACCCAGTCATGTAGGCTTTACACCTAATGCTGTGCATATCATTCCAAGCCTGTACTTGACTGTTGTATTGCAGACTTACCGGCTGCCATGGCCACACTTAACTAATACCTTACCAACCTTATATGAATGAAACACTACTCTTTGAATGGGTTTAAATGGCCATAGCAGCCTTTTATTAACAAAGAAACCATAAACCATGCATCTTATTAATCAACACTGAGTGACTCTACTATAGCAGGTATTTTGGAGGCAAGAATGGTCTACCAAATCTGCTGTATCAAGCACCAGTTCCATACCACAGCCCCCAGCCGCAAATACACCGACTCAGGGACAATTACTTAACACATTACCATTTGATACAGCCCTAATACTGTTCTCGCCTTACTGACGTCACTTATTCAGGAAGGTACCCATACCAAAGATGAGCTCCTCCCATCATTCTCCACAAAAATTTTTGACCATGCCCACCTTCAAAACCCTGAGACCCCTGCCATAGATGCCCAAGTGTGAAACCTCACACTTGGGTGTCCCACCACAAACGAAAAGCCCTCTGAATGCCGTCCTGCAGGCCCAAGAACCACATGTCAATGCCGACAGCGTTCAGGTGCACTCCGTCCCCCCGCAAATAGAGTTGTCACCCTCCAACTCAGCATGACGTACAGCAAGGCCTCTGTTTATAACAAAGAACCGTGCCGCCTCCTTGTTTAGTTTAATTCTGGCCTTATTAAGTTTGTCCTCAGAGTGAGCCAGACGCCAAGAGGCTCTACCCACAATGTCGGACCATACTAAAACAGCATCCAGGAAAAAGGATCTTAGTCTCAAGAAATCAAATTTTATGTGAATCAACTCTTGAGTAGCCCGGATCCCAAGATCATTGCCTCCAGCGTGCACTAACAAGATGTCCAGGGATCTATCCAACCCGGCATACCGATGCACTTCAGGCAATACCCAGGACCACAGCATGCCCAGAACTCCGATCCACCTAACACTGGCCTCGATCCGTGGTAAGCCCAATTGCCTCCCTTCCAGGCTAACTGAAGCCCTTTTTGCACCCCAAAAAACATGAGTGGCCGAGAATCCACACCAAACAGTCTGTCTGAAAAACAGAAAATACAAGAATAAGGAATAACAGTGCCATGAAAAGCATAAACAGACAAAGACAAACAAAGAACTGCTCATGACCACTACATACAATACATACAATACAATGACAACATACAAGTTACAGGAGATGAGGACGAACAAATAAACTAAAACGTCGTGATTCCCAGTGACCAATCCGCTGCAGGAACTGGTCACCCAAAACCCATCTGGTTGCCATGGGGTTTGGGTGACCAGATCCTGCATCGGATTGTGAAGCATAAGCTGATGGATTAAAAACCAACAGACAGGAAGCATTTTCTAAAAACCAAAATAAACTGGAAACGGGACAACACCGACCCGTCAGCGTGCATCAAAAAAGGCCCGGGACCAGCTGCCGTGACTCTTAATCAAGTGAGCACAGCTGTGACCGGGCAGGAAGAAGAATTGGGGACCCTCCCGAGCACTACACTAGCCCGACGGCCCAGCTGATCAGTCTTTTATTTCTGAATGAACAAAGACACCCTGTCCCCCTGAACCGTGACATCTGAAATACCCAAACCACCCCCAACACGGGTAGAAGGACTAACTAGTTCCCCCACCCGAAGAGCCGCAAAAAAAGTCAAAACGAAAGCAGTCCTAAAGAGAACCGCTTCAGAATTTCAGCAAACATTAGGCAACTGTTCCAAACACAAACCAAGCATCTCAAAAGAAACGGGACGGCTGGAATCAGGCACCTGCCTACCCTTCCTGTAACCTCGCAAAGCTTTTTTCACCAAAAAAGAATTTGTGACATCTGCCACCCCCGAGAGCCGGAAAAGAAATGCCAAACCAGACCGCTTTCGATTCAGTGAGGAGATCGATACTCCTTCCTCAAAGTTCTTACCAATGTAATACAGTAGTACATGCAAACTATCTTCTTCCTGAAAGCAACCACCCACCGAACTCACCAATCTGTGCCATTCACCCCAGACTCTTTCATAAACTGTCCAAGTAGCAGAACAGACCGACTGCCGAATCAAGCCAGCTACGGTGGAAAGGCGACGTCCCACAAGTGATCAGGTCATGGAATTCCAAGCTGCTCCGCCTCCGGTGCCAACTGGTGGAATTTTTTCCACTACAGACGAGAAAGGGCATCAGCCACTGTGTTATTTACCCCAGGCAAATGGACGGCATATACAAAAGCATTTAAACTCAGACAACGTAAAACCAAAACACACAACTGGCGGAGAAGAAGCATTAACAGTGTTAATGGCCTGTACAACCCTCAAATTATCACAGTGGAACCGCACACATTTGTTCCGGAATTCCTGGCCCCAAATTTCAACTGCCAACACTATCGGGAATAATTCCAACAGTACCAGGTTGCGGATGAAATCTGAATTATTCCAGGACTCCGGCCACCTCCCCACGCTCCATCGCCCCCCAAAATAGGCTGCGTACCCAGCCCAGCCCACCGCATCCGTGTAGAGGTCCAAGTCAAAGTTGGACACCACTTCTTCCATCCACAAGGACCGCCCATTGTACTGGTCAAGGAACGTTTCCCAGATGCGAAGATCTTCCCGATGAGCCTTGAGTAATCGCACATAATGATGCAGGGATTTTGCCCCCGCAGTGGCAGCCGCCAGCCGCCGGCAAAAAACCCGCCCCATAGGCATGATGTGGCAGGCAAAGTTGAGTTTGCCCAGCACCGAAGATCCTCCAGCTTTTCGACAGGTAGCCTGCATTCCATCCTAATCTTATCAATGATGATACCCAGAAACTTCAGTTCCTCAACCGGACCTTCTGCTTTTTTCAGGCGCCAAGGGCACCCCAAAAACCTCAAACACATGCTGTAACATGGCCAACAAGATCTGGCAAGTCTGCATCCCCGGAGGACCGATCACCAAAAAGTCATTCAAATAATGGATAACCGACTGTAAACCTGACAAATCTCGCACCAGCAATTCCAGAAAGGAACTGAAAGTTTTGAAGAAGGAACAGGAAATAGTGCAACCCATGGGCAAACATTGGTCCACAAAATACTGCCCTTCCCAAATGCAGCCCAACAGCCAAAAACTCTGTGGGTGGACAGGCAGCAATTGGAAAGCTGACTTTTAGCCAACAACGCACCTTGCCCGAACTTACGCACCCATTTTATAGCATAGTCGAAAGACGCATAAGACACCGCGCACAACTGGGGGTCAATAGCGTCATTGACTGACCTGCCCCGGGGGTGCGACAGATGGTGAATAAGAAAGAAAATGGGCCCGCCATCCTACCCATGGACACCTCCTTGGCCAGTTTTAACTAAACCACCTTCGAGTGCAAGTTTGCTGAGCGTAAAGTTGTCCCCCATCGGAGGAACAGTGAACAATGTACAAGGAATAGTAAAACACTCTGTGAACCCCTGAAACAAAAACTGCCCAGCGGCCCTATCCAGATACCTTCTGAGAAAGGGCACCATTTTTTCCACCCTCACCGGAGTTCTCCCTCTTTCCAACGTTGGTCGACTTCCCTTTACCCTGCTTAAAGCACTTGGACAACGCATGTGAACCTCCGCATCTGGAGCATTCATGACGATACCGGCAAGATCCCCCGAATCTGCAAGTTCCATCATTGAACCGCCAGCAGTACCCCTTTCGGTTTGCGGCCGATGGTGTTGAGGCATTAGCAACCCGACCCCCCCTGAAAGGGTTGTGGAACGGTCATCGCCTGGGTCATCAGCTTCATCAACAAGCAAATATCCTTGTGGTCCCACCTCAGGGAGGGCCTAACTTCCTTCTGCTGTGGATACCGTTCGTCGTAGTGTAACCAGGCTACCCCCCGTATACTCTCTGGGCCTCACTAATAGAGTCCAGATAGCAGAACAGAGCAGAACAGCACTCCGGCGCCTTCTCTCCGAGCACGCTGGCCAAAATAGTGAACGCCTGGAACCAATTCCCAAATGTCCTGGGAATCAAGCGCTATCGCCACTTTCCTTCCTTCTCCTTTTTACTTTCACCGGCTTAACCTTGCCTAAATGAAACTTTTCCAGTGGCAGAAGTGCAAATATCTCGACGTGCATTACATACACAGGAGAAGGGACAACAGGCAAAGGCACAGAAACACTGACAGACTTACCAGCCTGTCCCGGTGCTTGATGCTACACAGCCGTGTCTCCTGCTTCCAGCCGAGCCCTCGGGTCATGCACAGCGTCCTCCTCCCCCGGGATCCCCTGTTCAGAATCCGATGCTGTGATTTCCCCTTCCAAGTGGTCCTCTTCCTCACACACCGTGGCACCCAGGGAAAGGTTAACTGAGCCAGCCCGACCCGGGCGCCCGCTGATAACGTCAGAGGCCATGCCATGGCCCGCACGTCATGTCGCCTCCTTCCTCCCACACTGGAAACTCTGCCTAGGATAGCTGGTGGCAGATGCTGCTCTCAGCTCCGGCATAGGGGGGCGGTGACACGGAGACCTGGCGCCTGGAACCTCATCTTCTGTCAAATGGGGTCCCAGCCACGCCAGGGGACAGGCCAGCATCTGTGGACACTTCTCTCCCACTACGGGCCGCACTGGCAGGAGGGGGAGGCCCCCGGGAGCCGGCCGCCTGGTCCTGTGCATCATCAGGATTGGAGCTGTGGAAATTAGGTGACTGGTAACTCCCTCCAGGGTTGAGAGGCATGAGAGGGAGGCTGCCTCTTGGCCTTTGGAGCTGAAGGGTCCCAATTTTTGGGGCTCCTAGTGCGGGGGCAACCTCAGGGGTCATTTCGGGGCTCAGGAGGATGAGACCTACTAGCCCATGTTGGCCGGGGGGCAGGTGAAGCAAGAACCTGCCCCAACCCCTGCAGCATACCTGCCATCTGCGACCTGAGCCACTGAGACCCGTTAGCCATTGCAGCTGCCCACAGTTGAGAAACAGTCCCTCAATGTCCGTCATGGTAAGTCCCTGTCTAACACCTACTTGGAACCGAAAAGGTAATTTGCTCTGCCTGGCTCCAACTGACTCTGGTAACTCCCCCTCACTGCCTAGACCACCGTTGGCCCCACCCTGACCCATAATGCTCCACCCTACCACGCCTTGCTCTCATCCAATAGCTAAAGCCTACTGCCATTTGAAACATTGCATTTAATCTGCCTAACTACAGCCTGCGCTGCAAAACCAGTCATGTAGGCCTTACACTTAATGCTGTGCATATCATTTCAGGCCTGCACTTTATTTTGTGGTAGGAAGGTTTACCATGGGAATGTATCCTCAAAGTGGAAGTTTACCCTAGATTTACTCTGACCATATAACACATGTACATTGATAAATGCATAGAACTTTTTTGACATCTGTCAACTCTCTGGCTGTTCAGCAATCAGCACTGGAAACTGCTGGACATTTAATAGCGACACCATGCAACTTTTGACAAAGCTTAATTGAACAAGCTGAAGTTAGAAGCTGATTGGCTACTATCAAGGCTGGACTGGGACAAAAATTTGGCCCTGGACTTCATCCAAATGGGCCCACTTTAATATTGCAGGCACGCACAAAAACAGTATATAAACTATACGCAATTGCACAAAAAAACATAAGTAAAAATATTCCACTATTGGGCATAGGACAGGGCATAGCCACACCAGTGCCCATTAATGCAGCCTCACCAGTGCCCATTAATGCAGCCTGATCAGTGCTTATCAGTGCAGCCACACCAGTGCCCATTAATGCAGCCACACCAGTGCCCATTAATGCAGCCACACCAGTGCCCATGAGCACAGCCACACCAGTGCCCATGAGCACAGCCACACCAGTGCCCATTTTGGAGGAAACTGGGGGGGGGGGGGGGGCGAGGTGATTGGGCGGGGACTCCCAAATCCTCTACACCAATCAGCTAATCTCCTGACTCCCGCTGTGTAGCGGTTTAGGAATAAAACTTCTCCGGGTCTTTCCTGTGTTCATTGGGGGCCTGGGGACAGAAAGCGGACTATTTCATCACTTTTGGCTTTAGGCAGATTAATCCGCAGCAGCGCTCCCGGCTGGCTCCAGTGTACAGATATAGCACATGCCGGCTTTCAATTGTGTAGTGCACTGCTGCAGATTAATCCGCCCAAAACTGAAAGTGGGGAGCCTGGAGAAGTTTTTTCTAAACAGTTGCATAGCGGGAGATTAGCCTATTGGTGGACAGGATTTGGGAGTCCCCACCCGCTCTACCTCCACTGTCACTGAAACCACCCCACTGAGCCATCGGCCTACCAGGAAACTCCCAGTAGTCCCGATGGCCAGTACATGCCTGACTACCATGCACAGCTGCACTAGATGTTGCACTCTATTAGTTTTAGTAAATCAACTGAGTCTCTCAGAACCACCATGCTATCTAAGTCTTGTAATTGCAAAGCCACACGGAATTGCAAAGCTTCTTCTGTGCAATCGTGCTGTCAAATGCAGATAGCATGAGGGGGCTGAGTGACACCATAAGTTGCCTAGTGTCATTAAGAAATGGCTGGCAGTTTTCAGTGCTGATTGTTGGACAACTGGAGAGTGGACAGATGCCAACCATGGTGCAATGCATTTATCAAAGTATCTGTATTGTATGGCAAAAGAAAACATTAGTATGTGCTGGTGCTTTCATTTAGTAAACTTGTTGCTTTGCTCTGTATAGTGCATTTGGTGCCCATCCAAGAGGGGAAACATCAGTTTTGGTTTACTCAGTTATGAATGAACAGAGTCAGTGATTGGTACAGATCGCTGACTCTATTTATTAAGACAAGGATGGGGCTGGTAAATTGCACATTTACTGGCCCCTTCCCCATTCTCCATCCTGACACATCCCCCCCGCAGCAGCTGCCAGGAGAGGGGGGAACCTGGCAGCGCTGCGGCGGATAAGGGGACCAGGGGATCACACAGGGACCCGATCACATCAGGAGGGGGATAGGAGGGGCAGCACGTAGAGGAAACTGGCCCCCTCCATTCTCCTCCTGCAGCCTTTCAGTCCCTCTACATGCCATCCTGCCGCCCCCCCTATCCAGGTGTACAGGGGGCTGCCTGGTCCCCCTGGAGGGTGAGGCCAGGTAGCAATTGTGACCCTGTTGGTATGCCCCTGATTGGGAGAGTGCTTGAAAAAGGGGATAGCAAATCCTCTTCCTTTTTACAAAACACCTTGTCTCTATGCTGATGGGGATAAGAGCCTCATCCCCACACCCTGCCCCTCAAAAGGTATGTGAAAGTCTGCGGGGATAAGAGCCTCATCCCCACACCCTGCCCCTCAAAAGGTATGTGAAAGTCTGCAGAATCTGTAAGCCCCCTTTACAACAAAGGGGACCCCAAGATATCTTTCCTGCCCCCATCAGAGTACATATAACCCCTTGTTGTTCACAAAAAATAAGAAAATAGTAAATAAGGAGTGCACTTGCGCACGGCACTGGGTCTGGAAATGTTCTGACCATGCTCCGCACGTCCTAGGCCATCGGAGCTATATATTTAGCGAGCGGGGATGGAGGAGACGGCCCACTAGCACAAACACCTGTTGGGGGAACACAAAATGCATCGGTGGACAGTGGGAGTGGCAGAGAAAAAGCCTGTACAGCAGCCTGGGACAGTCGCCAGTCTCCTTCCCAGCAGTGGACCCCCAGGCCAAGATGGCACTGGTTCATAAACCAGAAGCATGAGGCAGGCCATCATTACAACAGCAGCCCTCACCCCCAACACAAATGGCTTCCCAAGAGGACACATGACAGGCGAGTGTGAACGGCTCTCAAATGGAGCTGGTTCACACAGAACAGGGGCGGCCGCGGAGTGGGTTGCATAAGGGTCCTGTACATGTTTGGGTCCAGTTACTGTGTGAATTCAGGCAATAATCCTGACCTGAATCTCACCTGAACCAGTGAACAGAAATGCACCGGACCCAAACTGAACTCCCGGCCACACATATGTGAACCCGGCCTGATAGTGCTGCTTTTCCTACTTCCTCTATGGATAAAAATATGGCTGAATTGGCAGAACTAACCTTAAGTCAGACCAGCTCCACAGCGAACCCACCCCTAGAGCCACCTGTAACCTACTCAGGGGATGCAGTGCTTATAGCTAGATTTTCAGCATGGCTGCAGCAGGAATTATCCAAAGCCTGTGTTATTATAACCACCAACATTAAAAGTGACTTTCAGAATTTTGGATAGCGTTTGGACTCCATAGAGGCCAAGGTGGATGATGATGTGAAACGAGTGAATCAAAATACCAACCTGATTTCTGCACTAGAAGAGCAACTAGATCAAGCCCATGCCAAAATAGAGGACCTTCAGAACAGACCACGGCGCTGTAACTTTAGGGTCTGGGGCCTCCCTGAGACACTCACAGATTTGGAGCCTGCATTAGATGCCTTGATGCAGGACTTGATCCCTGATATCTCCCCTCACCTGCTAGAATTGGATCATTTTCATCGGGCTTTAACAGCTCCCAGATCCAACTGATTGCTTTGGGATTTGATTGTACAACCCCACTTCTACAGGATTAAAGAGAAAATAATGACTGTAGGTAGATCCAGACAGGAAATCTCATTGCTTGGACAACCGATCCAAATTTTTGACGACATCTCTCAATTGAAACCATTACTGATGCACATGATGAACCGCCAGATCAGGAATTGATGGTTTTTCCAATCCATCTCTCCTTCACGTACAAAGGGAAAGAATCACTCATTCGCAAATTTTCTGGAAGAAGAAGAAGAAGTGCTGCTGGGTCTGGGCCTGATCTCTCGGAATTCACCATCCAGCAGAGCCTTGGCTACCCCACCCTGACTTGTTTCTGCACTGTGGTCACAACCCAAATAATTGGCCTCCAAGAAGACCCTGCTGACCACTTGAACACTGTATACTAGACTCTTGTTGTCTGATCTCCTTCCTTGTTTGTTGTAGTGATTAGAGATGAGCTTTGTGTTCGGGTCGAACATGAGTTCGACTTGAACATCGGCTGTTCGAGCGTTCGTCGAAATACGAACAATACTAACAAATTAAAGCGGGCATCACGCCCCATAATGTACTGCGACATCTCAGTGCATTGCTGTCTGATGATTGGCCAAGCATGTACTATGACCCGCATGCTTTGGCCAATCACAGCACCGTCAGCAAAGAGCCATAATTGACCAAAGACAGGATGCCTTTGGCCAATTATGGCTCAGGGGGTTAAGTCCACGCTCCACACTATATAAAGCCGCCTGCACGTCGACCCTGTGTAGTGTGTTGCTGGTGTTGACTGAGAGAGTGTCATTTCATTTAAATTGAGCAGGCAGGCGATTAAGTTAGCTGCAGTGTATTATATATATATATATATATATATATATATATATATATATATATATTTATACACACACATATACAGTCAGTCTGGTGACAGTCAGTCTGGTGTATGTATAAATACACTGTATCCAGTTTAGCTAGATCTGACTGCAGTCTATTCCTGGTGTACTGTTTCTAATATAC
Source organism: Aquarana catesbeiana (assembly GCF_042186555.1). Lineage (NCBI taxonomy): Eukaryota > Metazoa > Chordata > Amphibia > Anura > Ranidae > Aquarana > Aquarana catesbeiana. The sequence continues at coordinate 249,715,893 of NC_133332.1, read as the reverse complement.
TTCAGGCAGGCAGGTGATTCAGTTAGCTGCAGTGTATTTAATTAAAAAAAAAAAAAAATATATATATATATATATATATATAGATCGATCTATCTATCTATCTATCTATCTATCTATCTATCTATCTATCTATCTATCTATCTATCTATCTATCTATCTATCTATCTATCTATCTATATATCTATATATATATAGATATATATATATCTATATATATATATATTTTTAATATATATATATATAGGCAAAGCCTGCGAAAGGACCCTCGGATTCGTGGTATCAAGGGGAGGGATCCTATCAGTACTGGGATCATTACTGGCCTTCGCAGAGGGAGCAGAGGATGAAACATCTTCGGGAGGCCTTGCAGAAAGGTTTGTGCAATGCGTTTCCAGAGCCTGGAAGGTTACAATTTGCTGGTCCTCCTGGACAACGTGTTGCTGAGGCTTCAGTCAGTCACAGAAGGAGCGGTGGAGAAGGTGGCCGTCTGACCGATGCGTTCAGACAATTCTTTAGTCCGCAGCCCCAAGGTCTGATCGGTTCCAGCAACCATCGCCAGCGTCTGATTTACATGGTGCGGGAATACCTAGGGGCAAGATCAGACTTGGAGACCTTTCCAATCGAAAATCCACTGGGTTACTGGGTCTTGAGGATGGATCACTGGCCAGAGCTTGCACAATATGAAATTGAGCTACCGGCCTGTCCTGCATCCAGCGTTCTTTCTGAACACTCATTCAGTGCTGCTGGAGGCTTTGTAACCGATCACAGAGTGCGCCTGTCCACAGACTCAGTTGATCGGCTCACGTTCATAAAAATGAATCAGTCTTGGATCACCTGCTACCAAGCACCTGATGCTGATGTAAACGATTAATTTTTCTATGAATGTGAGATCCCTTGAAGACTGCCTAAGCTGAGTGACTATCCTATTCATCCTCAATGTTCATGTTGATAGCTACTAAGAACATTTTTGTTTCAGGGCACCACCAGTGCCTAAGGCTCAATTTTTCTGCCTCTGTTTAACTGCCCCTGTTTTTTCTGCCCCTGTTTAACTGTTTTAGGGGCATATAAGTATAATTTTTGCTGTAATATTTTACAGCAGGGCTTGTTCCTGTGCTCAACAACAGAATCTGTGAGGGGTTACAGTGTTGTGGCACCACCACCACTGCCTAAGACCCAATTTTTCTGCCCCTGTTTAACAGGGGTGTGTAATTACAATTCTTGATACAATATTTCACAGAAGGACCCGTTCCAGCGCCCACTAAGAGGGCTTACAGTGCTCTGGTACCACCAACACCTTAGTTCCAATTTTCTGCAGAGTATATAGGGCAGGCCATAAAGTATATACAATCAGTCCCCTACTTTCAAACAAACGACTACTTACAAACGAAGGGAGACAACAGGAAGTGAGAGAAAATCTACCCATAGGAAGGGAAATTCTCTCCTGTAAGAGTTAATATGGGAAAAAGGTGTCTCCACTGATGCTTTATCACCAGTCCTTGTTTCCCTAATAACCCCAAATTTTCAAAATCCAATTGTCATTGGAACAGAAAGTGAGGTGAAATCCTCTGAACAGGGGAACAGACAGCAAAACAAATGTTACAGGGGTGATAACCCTTCCCTATGTTTTCCAAAAAGCTTAAAAATGTATTTTTTGGCTGGAGCTACACTTACAAAATGTACCTGTTCCAAATTACAAACAGATTCATCTTAAGAATAAACTTACAGTCCCTGTCTTGTTTGGACCGCCTGTATACTGCTGTTCAGAGTATATAGGGCCTGGGGGCCCCATTTGGGTGTGGGGTTCCCCTTAATATCCATACAAGACCCAAAGGGCCTTGTAATGGACTGGGGGGGGTGGGGGGGTACCCATCCTGTTTTTCTCAATAATTTTCATCCATATTGCCGTCATCCGACATTACATTACAGCCGTAAGCAGTTTTAAATGACTTTTATTCCTTTAGAAATTTCATTTTGTGCAGGGACTGTTCTAAACATGGGAAACATGCGCCACTTTACAAGTACACTATAGTCACCCCCCAGGTACGATATTTAAAGGAATATTTCTCTTTTATTTTTTCACTTTAAGCATTATTAAAATCATTGCTCCCATAAAAATGTCCGTT
>NC_133332.1:246262249-246342249 GCF_042186555.1 Aquarana catesbeiana | reverse complement strand
GGAACAGCTGCTATGATAGTTCTCATGGTGTAGGGAATCGCCGGCTGAAAAAGCCGATATCTGAATGATGCCTGTAGCTGCAACCATCATTCAGATATCTCCGCACAAAGTCAAGGACGTTGTATGACGGCCGGCGGGCGGGAAGTGGTTAAAACGCTTTTTTTTTTTTTTTTTTTTAACACAAAGTTGTCCATTTATACAATATTTCTACCACATAACATGTACATACCAAAAATGACACCCCAAAATAGATTCTCCTGCTCCTCCTGAGTACGGCGATACCCCATGTGTGAGACTTCCACAGCCTGGTCACATACAGAGGCCGAGTACAGCTGAGCATGGCTCAGCATGGCAGGGTATTGTGGAGTATGGCGGAGTATGGCGGGGTATGGCAGGGTATGGCAGGGTATTGCGGGGTATTGCGGGGTATGGCAGGGTATGGCGGGGTATTGCGGGGTATGGCGGAGTATGGCGGGGGGCATTGCAGAGTATGGCGGGGGGCATTGCAGAGTATGGCGGGGGGCATTGCAGAGTATGGCGGGGGGCATTGCAGAGTATGGCGGGGGGCATTGCAGAGTATGGCGGGGGCATTGCAGAGTATTGTGGGGGCATTGCAGAGTATTGCACAGCATTGCAGAGTATTGTGGGGGCATTGCAGAGTATTGCAGAGTATTGTGGGGGTATTGCAGAGTATTGTGGGGGTATTGCAGAGTATTGTGGGGGCATAGCAGAGTATTGCAGAGTATTGTGGGGGTATTGCAGAGTATTGTGGGGGTATTGCAGAGTATTGCACAGCATTGCAGAGTATTGTGGGGGTATTGCAGAGTATTGCACAGCATTGCAGAGTATTGTGCTGGTATTGCAGAGTATTGCACAGCATTAGTAGTGAGGGATGGCTGAGCATGGATGGATGGATGTCTCTGTGCAGCGCTGTGGGCACTACACATCCAGCCCACAGCGCTGCAGACATCCATCCGTCCCCCTCCCCGCTCACAGTGTACCGATCGGTACACAGGAGGGGAGGAGAGGAACCGGCGTCATCAGATGACGCCGGTCTGTTTACATGTGATCCCGCCGTCATTTGATGGCTCGATCACATGGTAAACGGCCGCGATCAGCGGCCATTTACCGGGATCCGTGATGCGCCGGGTCCCCTGGACCCGGCGGTCACGGATGTGTTCGGGTGCGCGCCCCAGGGGGCGCGCGAGAGGGGAATTCTGGGAGGACGTCATAGTACGTCCACCCAGAGTTATCCAACCGCCCTGCAGCCGTCATTCGGCTATGGGCCGGTTGGTAAGTGGTTAAAGAAGAAGAGAATGTGCGCTGCATTTGGAGATTTCATAATATGCCACGTCACGAATGTTAATTCTCCATTACGAACAAAAGTTTACAAGACCGACTGCTTCTGGCTCGTCCATGCTTCCAAGCATGCGTGTTTGTACTTTGGACTTTTGTCCGACGGACTTGTGTACACAGGCTCGGAAAATCCGACAACACACATTTGTCCGCGGAAAATCTGACAATTGTCCGATGGAGCATACACATGGTCGGATTTTCCACCAACAGCCTGTCATCACACATTTCCCGTCCGAAAATCAGATCATGTATATGTGGCTTTAAGAGGAAAGCAAAATTTTAGACAACAAAATCCAAATTAACAAGAATTCAACTACAAGTGAGTCTAATGATTCATTAAACAGGTGTCCAGTAGACAGTTGTTTATAAAAGGGCGTTACTTAACCGCATATATACTGCGGCAAGGCGGCGCAAAATCACGTACCTGTACGTAATTTTGTGCACGCGATCTTGAGAGCGTGCGCGCCACCGGATCGCTGCTCCTGCTGTGATTGGACACAGCAGGAGCCAATCTCGTTCGGAGAAAAGGCAGAGCGGCAGTCTGCCTATGTAAACAAGGCAGACCGCTGTTCTATCAGGGAGTAATAGAGAGTTCTTGTGTTTGTTATAAGCAGAAGCATCATCCAATGCATCCACATCCCCCTACAGTTAGAAAACACTCCCTAGGAGCACACTTAACCCCTTGATCGCCCCTGGTGTTAACCCCTTCCCTGCCAGTGTCATTTATATAGTGACGGTGCATTTTTTAATTTTTTTTGCGCTGATCACTGTATTGGTAACACTGGTCCCCAAAAAGTGTCAGATTTGTCCGCCGCAATGTTGCAGTCCCGCTAAAATTCGCTAATAGCCACCATTACTAGTAAAACAATAAAAAAAATAATAAAAAGTTCATAAAAATATCCCAAAGTTTGCAGACGCTATAACTTTTGCGCAAACCAATCAATATACACTTATTGAAATTTTTTTTACCAAAAATATGTACCAGAATACATATTGGCCTAAATTGATGAAGAAATTAGATTTTTTTTATTGGATGTGTTTTATAGCAGAAAGTAAAAAATATTGTTTTTTTTCAAAATTGTCGGTCTTTTCTTGTTTATAGCGCAAAAAATAAAAACTGCAGAGGTGATGAAATACCACCAAAAAGAGCTCTATTTGTGGGGAAAAAAAAGGACATCAATTTTATTTGTGTGCAGCGTCGCAAGACCATGCAATTGCACAAAAAAATGGCCTGGTCAGGAAGGGGGTAAAATCCTCCGGAGCTGAAGTGGTTAACAAAGAATATTTCCCATTTCATGCTGTCTGCAATGGCACCACATGGAAGAAAAATGTCACAGGCCTGAGAAAGAAAATTATTTCAAGAAAAGGTGAAGGCTACAAGAAGATCAGCAAAGCTTTATTTATCAATCAGAATACTGTAGCAAAAGTGATACCAAAATTTAACAAAGATGGAACTGCAACCATCTCACAGAGACATCCAGGCTGTTCACAGAAGTTAACACCTCGACAGGAGTCTTCTGATCAGAAGGGTTGAAGAAAATCGCCATGCAAGTTCACTGCAGTTAGCTAAAGAAGTAGAAAGCCAAAATTGAGCGTACGCTGCAGAGAAATGGCATGCATGGGTGTCGTCCATGAAGGAAGCCTCTCCTAAAGCCCATGCAGAAAAAAGCCTGCCTAGAATTTGCCAGGGCCCATGATAAAAAAAAAAAAAAAAAAAAAGACTACTGAGACTCTGTACTCTGGAGGGATGAGACCATAATAAATGTTTTTGGAATTGATGGCTTCAAAACTGTATGGTGTCGCAAAGGTGAGGAGTACAAAAAAAAAATGCATGGTGCCTACAGTGAAACTTTGTGGTGGCAGTATCCTTCTGTGGGGCTGCATGAATGCTCCTGGTGTCGGGAGCTTGCGTTTCATTGATGGTATCATGAATTCACAGATATACTGCTACATATTGACAGAGAAGATGCTACCATCACTCCGTGCCCTTGGTCGCTGTGCACTTTTCCGACATGACAATGATCCAAAACACATATCTAAGGCCACTGTTGCATTTCTCAAGAACAGGGTGAAAGTGATTCAGTGGCCAAGTATGTCTCCTGATCTGAACGCAATCAAACACCTTTGGGGAATTCTGAAGAGACAAGTTGAGCATCACTCTCCATCCAGGCTCTAAAGCAGGTCGTTCTTGAAGAATGGAAAAAGATAGATGTTGCAATACTGTATGTTACCAACTTGTTCAGTCCATGCCTAGAAGACTTGGTGCTGTTCTTGCAAATCATGGAGGTCATTCAAAATACTAGATGTAGTAGTTTTTGTTGAGAGGTCTATTTATTTTTGCATTAACTAATGTGAGTAAAACTGAAGATTTTGTAATCTAAGTTATATTATTAACTTTACTTTCATGTAATGAGCTAAACAAATGTTCTATAAAACTCAGTTTTGTCAAAATGTTGGGAATTGTTCATGTGTTCATTAAGATATTGATTATAATCTTCCTTTTCATAAGGGGTGTACTCATTTATGCTGAGCACTGTATATACAGTATCTCACAAAAGCGAGTACACCCCTCACATTTTTGTAAATATTTTATTATATCTTTTTTTATGTGACAACACTGAAGAAATGAAACTTTGCTACAATGTAAAGTAGTGAGTGTACAGCTTCTATAAGTGTAAATTTGCCGACCCTTCAAAATAATTCAACACAAAGCCATTAATGTCTAAACCGCTGGCAACAAAAGTGAGTACACCCCTAAGTGAAAATGTCCAAATTGGGCCCAATTAGCCATTTTCCCTCCCCGTTGTCATGTGACTTGTTAGTGTTACAAGGTCCCAGGTGTGAATGGGGAGCAGGTGTGTTAAATTTGGTTGTCGTTCTCATTCTGGTCACTGGAAGTTAAAAATGGTACCTCATGACAAAGAACTCTCTGAGGATCTGAAAAAAAGACTTGTTGCTCTACATAAAGATGGCCTAGGCTATAAGAAGATTGCCAAGAGCCTGAAACTGAGCTGCAGCACAGTGGCCAAGACCATAAAGCAGTTTAACAGGACAGGTCCACTCAGAGCAGGCCTCGCCATGTTCGATCAAAGAAGTTGAGTGCACATGCTCAGCGTCATATCCAGAGGTTGCCTTTGGGAAATAGACATATGAGTGCTGCCAGCATTGCTGCAGAGGTTGAAGGGGTGGGGGGGGTCAGCCTGTCAGTGCTCAGACCATACGCCGCACACTGCATCAAATTGTTCTGTATGGCTGTCGTCCCAGAAGAAAGCCTCTTCTAAAGATGATGCAAAAGAAAGCCCGCAAACAGTTTGCTGGAGACAAGCAGACTAGGTACATGGATTACTGGAACCATGTTCTGTGGTCTGATGAGACCAAGATAAACTTATTTGGTTCAGATGGTGTCAAGTGTGTGTGGCAGCAACCAGGTGAGGAGTACAAAGACAAGTGTGTCTTGCCTACAGTCAGGCATGGTGGTGGGAGTGTCATGGTCTGGGGCTGCATGAGTGCTGCCGGCACTGGGGAGCTACAGTTCATTACCATGAATGCCAACATGTACTGTGACATACTGAAGCACAGCATGATGCCCTCCTTTCAGAGACTGGGCCACAGGGCAGTATTCCTACATGATCACAACCCCACAACACACCTCCAAGACGACCACTGCTTTGTTAAAGAAGCTGAGGGTAAAGGTGATGAACTGGCCAAGCATGTCTTCAGACCTAAACCCTATTGAGCATCTGTGGGGCATCCTTAAATGGAAGGTCTCTAACATCCACCAGCTCTGTGATGTTGTCATAGAGGAGTGGAAGAGGACTCCAGTGGCAACCTGTGAAGCTCTGGTGAACTCCATCCCCAAGAAGGTTAAGGCAGTGCTGGAAAATAGTGGTGGCCACACAAAATACTGACACTTTGGGCCTAATTTAGACATTTTCACTTAGGGGTGTTGCCAGCGGTATAGACATTAATGGCTGTGTGTTGAGTTATTTTGAGGGGACAGCAAATTTACACTGTTATACAAGCTGTACACTCACTACTTTACATTGTAGAAGAGTGTAATTTTTTTAGTGTTGTCACATGAAAAGATAATAAAATATTTACAAAAATGTGAGGGGTGTACTTATTTTTTGACAATAATATACACACACACACACATATATACATATAAATAAATAATATCCAACCTATCTACATGGTGTTTGTGCATTTTCCTTATTTGCGTGTTGTTTTCTTCATTGTGCCAGTTCTCTCTCACAACCCAAAAACATAGGTTTATTGCATTCCAGCCAAGACTGTCTCTAGTATGTGAGTGTCAAAGACATTATTATTATGATATTAATATTATGCAGGATTTATATAACATCAATAGTTTGTGCAGAACTTTAACTTTAAAATGGGGAGAGACCGTACAGTTACATTACAATTCAATAGAAGTGGGATCAGATGGCCCTGCCCATTCAAGCTTACAATCTAAAAGAGACATTAAGCTATAAGCTCCTAGGGGGCAGAGGACTGATGCAAATGGTTTCATGTTTTCTATATATTGGCAATATGAGTAAAATGAATAAACAGTGAAAGCCCACCTTTCTTTATTGGATTCTGAAGCAGCTTCTAGTGTTTAGAGCTGCTGTTGACAATGTGTACTCCAAAGACATGCTGGTAGGTTAATTGGATCCTGTCTAAATTGTCCCTAGTATGTATGAATGTGAGTTAGGGACCTTAGATTGTAAGCTCCTTGAGGGTAGGGACTGATGTGAATGTACAATGTATATGTAAAGCGCTGCGTAAATTGACAGCGCTATATAAGTACCTGAAATAAATAAAATAAAATAAATAAATGTGTAAAAAAAAAAAAGTCCACCAAAGAGCTCTGTCCTCTATAGTGGATGTACCAAAATACAGTATATTCTGCTCCATTCAAGGTATATTCAGCATTGAGTAACTGGTCTGTGTGTTCTATTTGCACAATTTCCTTTCCACAGCCCACAAGCACACTGGTAGGCATGGGCGACCACAGAAAATATTCTGGTGGGAGGCACATTTTTTCCATGTCCTATACTGCCTCATTTATAGTATCAGTGGAGGTTATTGTTGCTTACCCTGTCAGTTCAGACAACACAAGCAGTAAAGTGGAACTCAGTAAGGGCCTGTTCACACTTGCAGGCGTTCAGTATTTAAAATGCTTCCCATATGCTTTGCATAGTCTTGCACATATAAGGAATATACGCTAGTACACGTTTATATTTAAAGTTTAAGCTGCTGTAGTTTTCTTTCCTTGATTCATACCACCCCTCTTCATCAATATGCTAGTTGTTTAAAAAAAAATAAAAAAAATATTACATACCTTATTTACTCTCGGTGTAAATCACTGGGTCTCTGTTCTTTTCTGTGCAATGCAAGCAGATCATGGATGGTGGCAGGGGCTGCACATAGCTTTCTAAACCGCTAACTGCCATAAGTAAACCTCACATGTGATTCTGAGCCTCCATGACTGATAATACTGAATCCATGAATGAAAGGGCTGGGCCAGGGACTGTTCAGCTGGGGAGAAAAGCACTAGATGATGCTGGACGTACCCCAACCAGGAAATGAGGCAGGCTTTATGTGATTTGCTGCAACAGTGTGAGACGCTCACATTGTACAGTTAAATCAGAGAAGGCAATTTCTGTACAGGAGAGGAGTCTGTACAACTATGCAAGGCTGAAGGCTATAAAGAGCAACCTCAGTCCCTTTTCGTGCGACTTCACCCCCCCCCATCATCATAGAAGATTTCCAGAGGAAGCACAAAGGCAAAGCATTGGGGCTTCGGTAATAGCAGTCTTTGTGCATGTGCAGATTCACGTGTGTAGAAGTGCAGCAGGGCTCAGTCAGGACCCGAAGCTTTGTGGCACACTGGAAATCTGGGGGGGGGGGGGGGGGGGGACTTTGCAACACAAAAAATCTTTTAAATATTAACCAAAAAAAAAATTATTTCCAATTGTGAGAGAGGGAGAAGGAGAAAGGGAAATCTGAGAATTCATTTAGGGTGAAGGTATGCTTTAAGCCCTTACATTGCTATACTTTGATTTGGACATTATAAGCAATGTACAGCAATGTGGAAGCCTGGAGACACTTTTTGATGCCTGTAATAAACGTTGTAAAGGAAATTTGTAAGTTCTGTATATAATTGTATTCCATTTTGTATGTATTGCACGCTGCCCTCACTGTGCACACGTAACTAATAATGTTTTCATTACATATTTACATTCTTTGAGTCCTGATTAGAATTAGTCTGCCTATGTTACGCCCTTTGTTACCAAAAACGTACAATTGTAATATCAATGTGATACCTACATGATCATGTGTATAAAAACCTTCAATTGTGTCATAATAAAGCAGAACAGTTATTTGGAAAGATGCGGAGCGTATCTTTTGTGTCGATTCCCTACTGCAGTAGTTATTATTAATTTGGAACCACTAATCAATATGAGGATAGGAGTTGCCTATCTATAAAATGTCCAGGTCAGGTGGCGAGCTTTGCCTAGGAGGGGATTTGCAGGTGACCCTGAGAATCTGAAACGAGGAGCTTGAGACGATCCGGGAATTTCTGAGAAGCAGCCGGCTGAGGTAAGCCTTTTGCTTACATTTGAGTTATCAGACTTCCTTGATCGGTAAGGCATTTTCGGGACAAAGGGTACCTTTTTTACTCTCCTTAATCGAACTGTATTGATTGGTGGTTATATGTTATGTTGTCACTGTCTACTGTCCATCGGAGTGTTATAGATAAGGGTAGAATAGTGCTGTTCACAGGTATTACATATACCTGTGTACATATGCTAGATAAAGTAGTTTAGAGGCAAGAGGTTATAGGCACATGTAGAGAAGACTGGCCAGTCATTATTAATGGGCATTAAATAAAGCAAGGGAATGAAGGGCTCTGATTAGAATTAATCTGCCTATGTTACGCCCTTTGTTACCATAAACCTACAATTGAAATATTAATGTGATACCTACGTAATCATGTGCATAAAAACCTTTAATTGCATCATAATAAAGCAGAACAGTTATTTGGAAAGATGCGGAGTGTATCTTTTGTGTCTGTTCCCTACTGCATTAGTATTATTAATTTGGAACCACTGATCATTATGAGGATAGGAGTTGCCCATCTATAAAATGTCCAGGTCAAAGTCAATAGAAAAACTTCTTAAATGCTTCTCAGCGCCAGTAGAATGTTTGGGAAGCAATTAAGCTTCCGTTGTTGATTTTCCTTATTCAGTCATTTCACTTCTAAGAGGTACCAGAAAAGCACTTGAACACATAAAAAATATGTGTCATTGCTTGATGAACACATGGGGATATTGGATGGACACTATATGGACTATCCCTAATAAAGTATGTGTTGGGTAGCCTATATCAGAGGACTTGCTTTTAGGCACAGTAGGCCTATGCCTATAGGTGGCTTTTTTTTAATTTAAAGAGAAGTTCGGGATTAAAAACAATAAAACACATCCATCCAAACTCACCTAGATGCTGCATCTGTCCCCTGCCGCCTCTACACCGAAAACTGAGCGATCACACACTGCTGATCACTGGGTTCTCGATCTTCAGTGAGCAGAGAACTGGTGACTGTTATTCACTTGCCCTCTCTCTGCCCCTCCAGCGCTCACTGGTGCGCTGGGCTGTGGAGGGGGCAGGAGTGGCTGGCTTAGTCTCCCAGAGGCTCACTGAGAGGCTGAGCCAGCTGCCAGTCCAGGCATCTGGGTGAATCCCAACATTAAAGTCAGGACTGATCCAGAGCCTGGACCAACTCAGTGACATCAGCCGACCATGGGCTTTAGCCAATTGACAGCTGAATACGGGTCACAGGAATGCAGAACTAAGTGCGCTCCTATGACCTACAGGAAAAGTGGGGCAAAAAAAAGCTTTGGCCCTATTTCTTCTTCACTAAAAATACAGTTCTCCTATATAAATGTACATACTTCCACAATAATCTAAGCCAGGCTGGAAACAGTCAAACAAGAAAGTAAAAGGTAAGAAGTACTACTTTGGATGCCAAAGGGTGAGTGCCTAAAGGATTCAGTGATGGAAAATTAGGCTCTGTGGAATCCTTTATCTTAAAAGTACTAAGCCTGTAATTGTGGAAGGGAAAAGTAGAGTATGTGAAGTCATATCCATACAAATGCAATTACAGTAGCCTGCCCATGGTCCATCCCCAGTGCAGTCCCTGTTTGAGGAACATTTGGACAGGCAAGAAAAAGAGTCATTTTGAATAACTGAATCTCTGCCTCTGTTACTGCCAGCTGCCTGCCCTGCAAATAAATCATGGCTTTTGCCACCTGCTACATGAAGTGCCATATGTGTGGTACACGAGACCAGATAATGCTAGCCCTGGCCCTCCCTGGTCAAGGCCCCTGCTTAGTTGGCTCCCACCCAGACTGGCCCTTATTGTGTGTCCCCAGACTGCATTAGGGATATTGTAGTATAAATCCTTTATGTGTTCCGCTTTGGAATAGGATGGTGCTACACAAATTAAGTCAAAAAAATGCCAACACCTTTCATATCACTAAATTTTCATTATTTAATAAGATTACAGCACAATGGGCAGTGCTATGTTCCAAAACTTGGCTGACTTCCTATCCAGCAATCACAAACATCACATTTATTTAGGGAATCTACACTTATTTTATGATATTTTTATATAATATAGTTTAAAAGTAATCCAATTTACACAAGCTTATCGAAAAGGCCTATTCGCATTTGAAAAATCTTGTTTCTATGTATAGTTTGTAATGAAATATGTACATGGGAGCATGTGCTCATCACATAGGAAGGCTTTATACTTCCCGATTTGTAATGCTGCACAATGATTATGCTTTACTACTCCAGTGTCTCTATACAGGTCTACCAGTCAGGTCTGACTCATTGAATACAATGTGGTTGACATCATAATCCTAAAAGATGCTTTTTGGAAGCGAATGCAGTGAAATAGCCATTAGAAGTATCTACCAATATTTAAAAGACAACTGTACCTTAATTTAAAAAGTTCCCTCATAAGCTCAACCAACCCCCCAACACCCCCAATCCCCCCTCCATGTAATAACATGCAGCACAGTCCCCCTCTACATTGGCCAGCTTTCAGTGGTGGTGGACAGTATCTTGTTATCAGTTCTCTTCCTAGCTGATTTTGTGCTAGGATTACTGGCCCTTTAAACTGTCATTCCTGCATTTCTATCAGCGTGTTTACAACAGGGATACATCACGGCAATACAGGTTTTCACAGTGCTATAGGATTGCTGAAGACTGTTGTTTGGTTATGTGGATCAGGTTCTGAGAACAGTATAGGGGAACAATATATGCAGATATCCAGCTTATAGCACTGTGTTCCTTGTGGAGAGGGAACATACGAGGTTCTAAGGGAAATAAAAATATATAGGCTGAATATTTTCCTACACACATAAGTAGCAAGTCTCCATTTCTGTTTTTCTTTCCTTGCAGTCACTTTTATATGGAAATGTAACGAGCGGAGGGTGAATATTTCCATGCAGATCATCGCAGGAAGACGTAGACACAATAGGATACGAGGCTACTAGGCAGCTGTTCTCCCTGCCATATAGTGCTGCAGGCAGGAACTGTTCTGTCATGTCTCCTTCCTTCGGGAGCATCTTCCAATCAGGAAGTGCCAGCCCCATGTGACCCCCGGGTCACACACAATATACCTTCTCAATAGGGCTATTCTGTGCTCCCATCAGCCTTGCTAGTGTCCTAGAGGCACACTATGCTACCAGAAATAGAAGCAGGGACTGACGGCACTGCAATATTTTAGTTTAATTAAAGAGCAGTTCAAGGCAACAAGTGAAACCTGCAAGCAACGGATGCCGTCAGGATACAAAACAAATCTGCTTAAGTCAGAAAATACACTTCTTTTACTTTAGGGCTAGTTCACACCATAGAAACGCAGTCTGGATGTGTTCCAGATGCTTTTATGCATGTGCGTTTTTGGTGCAGTCCAGTGCATTTCCCCCCTCTTTTTTCAATAAGGACATATGTGTTCCAGTGCATTTTTGGTGTGTTCTGGTGCATTTTTGATGCGTTTTACAGCATTAAAGTACAGTCCAGTGCAGGAAAAATACAGCATGTTCTACTTTCCTGGAACTCTAGGCACTGGTGTGAATTATGCCATTGAAAACCATATAACCAACTTTCCATGCCCTATTTGATGCAGAAAAAAATGCACTGGACAGCATGTGGTGTGAACTAGCCCTCAAAGTGGACGTTTACAGAAATCCCCCTTCCCCCTTCCATAAATCCTGACTACCCTTTAAATTAGGGATATGAAATTAGCGGACCTCCAGCTGTTGCAGAACTACAAGTCCCATGAGGCATAGCAAGACTCTGACAGCCACTAGCATGGCACCCAGAGGCAGAGGCATGATGGGACTTGTAGTTTTGCAACAGCTGGAGGTCCGTTAATTGCATATCCCTGCTTTAAATGATAAAAGGCAAACATTATACTAAGGTGGCTTTCCCTAGTTAGAAAATGGAGATGGGGGTTCCAGGCATAGGATCACATTTATCTTTAAATGACAATCATTTTAAGAAAATAATATAACCTACTCATGGGAGTTCTGGGTGGGTCTGCAGGCTCTGGTCACGTGACTCTGTTCTATATAATCTTTTGGAATACTAAAAGATGGTTAAAACCCAACTCCAGCACAATTTTTTCTTAAGGTTGACAGAAGTGTAAGCGCCTCTGTAAGGTGTTTTTTTTAAATTGCTGCCTATATTTCAATTGGTGGGTTTCTCCTTCATTTCCTCTCTAGATTCATTATAATTACTGGAACAAGCATGCAGTAAGTGAAGTCACAAGGACGTCAAATCTCTTTATTTGCTTCTTTTTTTTTTAGCCAAGCAAAAAAACAGCACACAATACTCTGGTTTGGGGGTAAGAGGGTATCTAGCAAGATCTTAAAGTGATTCCACATGTCCATTTTTTTTTTTTTCCTTTAAAAAAACACACATCATAGTTATCTGCTCCGTGCAATAGTTTTGCACAGAGCAGCCCCAATACTACTCTTCTGGGGTCCGTCGCCGTTCCTGGCTCCTCCCTCACTGCAGAGTGCTCCCATAGCAAGCAGCATGCCTTTGGGGGCACTTGTGTGGGCTCACTCCCGAGCCGCTCTGTCTACGTCTATTGACACAGACAGTGGGACTTGGCCCCGCTCCGTGGTCACCAGGTGTGATTGACAGTAGCGCGAGCAAATTCCTCCAACTGCTGTCTCTGAGCCAATGAACAGGAAGAGAGCAGACAGAGTTTCTGCTCACGTGCACATCTCTGGATCGAGATTAGGCTCAGGTAATTATAAGGCGGGGCTGATGGGGGGGGGGTGTAACAGCATGTAGAAGGCTTTTTTAGTTTAATGCGTAGAATGGATTAAGGCATGGGTCTTCAAACTATGGCCCTTCAGTTGTTCAGGAACTACAATTCCCATCATGCCTAATCATGTCTGTGAATGTCAGAGTTTTACAATACCTCGTGGGATGTGTAGTTCTGCAATAGCTGGAGGGCCGTCGTTTGAAGATCCCTGGATTAAGGTAAAAAAAAACAAAAAAAAAAACAAGAAAAAAAACTTCTGCCTTTAGAATCACTAACTTTTTAATTTTTTTTTTTAAAAAAGCCTGCATTCTCAGGCAGAGCAATATATCTTTTACTTTTTTTTATTTCATCGAGAGCCATAATACTCTGAAGGTATTTTATCAAAACTGGAGCAGCAGAATTTTGAGCAGCTGTGCATGGCAACCAACCAGTTATCTTTTTCATAGCTTAACTAAACAAGCTGAAGATAAAAGCTGAGGCTGCCATGCACAGCTGCTCCAGATTCTGCTCAAGTTTTGATAAATTCCCCCCCAAGGAAGCCTACATCAGCAGGATCCTGGTGTTTATGATGTAGTAAGGGTACGGATTTAAGGGGCTGTGATTAGCCACCTTGATTCCATGCAAACTGGCTAATCACAGCCCCTTAAATCCGTACCCTTACTACATCATAAACACCAGGATCCTGTTGATGTAGGCTTCCTTGGAAGGAATTTATGAGCCAACCCCTATCATGTTTTAACCTGCATGTGACACAATGTTCCTTTCACAGTGTTGGTGAAGCATTTGGGAGTCTATTTCCCCAAACTTTGGTTGGTCCTTCCCTTACCCCGACTTCCCTCTATAGTACGCAGAGTAACAGCCTGAGCTTGCATGCTGGCTTGGAAGAAGTTTGTCCAATCAGAACCCAAACTCTCAAAAAATAGCTGTAGAGGGTTTAGCTACACATATGGCAAGCAACTTCCTTTGATATATGATCTCATGAACCTGACTATAGTCCTTAAGCTTCATCTAATCCATACATGAGATACTAAACCCACTGTAACTCCCATATACAGTGAGGGAAAAAAGTATTTGATCCCCTGCTGATTTAGTAAGTTTGCCCACTGACAAAGAAATGATCAGTCTATAATTTTAATGGTAGGGTTATTTTAACAGTGAGAGGCAGAACAACAAAAAAATCCAGAAAAACTCATTTAAAAAAAGTTATAAATTGATTTGCATTTTAATGACTGAAATGAGTATTTGGCCCCTTCGCAAAACATGACTTAGTATTTGGGGCAAAAGCTTGCTGGCAATCACAGGGGTCAGATGTTTCTTGTAGTTGGTGACCGGGTTTGCACACATCTCAGGAGGGATTTTGTCCCACTCCTCTTTGCAGATCCTCTCCAAGTCATTAAGGTTTTCGAGGCTGGAGTTTGGTAACGCGTATCTTCAGTTTCCTCCACATATTTTCTATGGGATTAAGGTCTGGAGACTGGATAGGCCACTCCAGGACCTTAATGTGCTTATTCTCGAGGCACTCCTTTGTTGCCTTGGCTGTGTGTTTTGGGTCATTGTCATGCTGGAATACCCATCCATGACCCATTTTCAATGCCCTGGCTGAGGGAAGGAGGTGCTCACCCAAGATTTGACAGTACATGGCCGTGTCCATCGTCCTTTTGATGCGGTGAAGTTGTCCTATCCCCTTAGCAGAAAAAAAACCCCAAAGCATGTTTCCACCTCCATGTTTAAAGGTGGGGAGAGTGTTCTTGGGGTCATAGGCAGCATTCCTCCTCCTCCAAACACAGCGAGTTGAGTTGATGCCAAAGAGCTTGATTTTGGTCTCATCTGACCACAACACTTTCAGCCAATTATCCTCTGAATGATTCAGATGTTTATTAGCAAACTTCAGAGGGGCCTGTAAATGTGCTTTTTTGAGCAGGGGGACCTTACAAGTGCTGTAGGATTTCAGTCCTTCAGAGCGTAGTGTGTTACCAATTGTTTTCTTGGTGACTATGGTCCCAGCTGCCTTGAGATCATTGACAAGATTCTCCCATGTAGTTCTGGGCTGATTCCTCAACGGTCTCATGATCATTGAAACTCCACGAGGTGAGATCTTGCATGGAGCCTCAGACCAAGGGAGATTGACAGCTATTTTGTGTTTGTTCTATTTGCGAATAATTGCACCAACTGTTGTCACCCTCTCACCAAGCTGCTTGGCGGTGGTCTTGTAGCCCATTCCAGCCTTTTGTAGGTCTTCTTGTCCCTGACATCCTTGGAAAGCTCTTTGGTCTTGGCCATTGTGGAGAGATTGGAATCCGATTGATTGCTTCTGTGGACAGGTGTCTTTTATACAGGTAACAAGGTGAGACTGGGAGTACTCCCTTTAGGAGAGTGCTCCTAATCTCAGTTCATTACCTGTATAGAAGACACCTGGGAGCCAGAAATCTTGCTGATTGATAGGGGATCAAATACCCATTTCACTCATTAAAATGCATGTTATTCTGTCTCTCACTGTTAAAATAAACCTACCATTAAAATTATAGACTGATAGGATTGGCGGTGCCTCAGCCGAAGCTGTACTTCATGGCTTCACAACTACAGCATTTCGCTGGTTGGGGAGAAATGAATTGGGCGGATCCTATACAGGCCTTGCTGCTAAGCCACGACTCCCATTATCTATTGTCGCAATTAGAATCGGGAGCTTTTGCTCATTGTCATAATGGTCCCATCCTAACACTTATGGATAAAGTTTGGCAAGAAATGAAACGTATAATGAAAAATGAAGGGGCCTCTGAATATACACCACTGTGGGGGAAAAAGGCAATATGCAGAGATTTGTAAGTTGGAGGGGTTTGAACGATGGAGCTCCCAGGGAATTCAATATGTAGCACAACTCATAATATACGGAGATCCTTTCAAGACCTTAAGGAGGCATTCCAACTCCCCCGTCATGATTTCTTTAAATATCTACAAATACGTCATGCATTGCAAGCTCAGGGTAGAAGTGTCAAATTAGATGTCAGTCATATGCCACTTCTGACCTCTTTGGCCAAAGTTTCTGAGAAGAAAGGTCTTATTTCATTTTTGTAGGGCCAATTGATGGTCAAGGCCCAAGATACCTCCAAATGTTCAGGCAGACGAGGGTGGGAGAAAGACCTAGGCGATATATCAGATGATGATTGGCAAACCATTCTAGAGGGAGTGCCTTCTGTATCCTTGCCATCTGCGCAGTGTCTGACTCAATTGATCATCATACACAGAACCTATAGGACTCCAGAGAAGCTGTTTAAATGGGTAAGAGGGGACACTCCAGAGTGCCCTCGTTGCCAACAATCTCCTGCGGATCTGCTTCACATGCTATGGAAGTGTCCCAAGCTGGTCAGATACTGGCGTGAGCTGCTGAATATCATTAATGGGGCTTTTTCCACTCACGTTGCCCTGGATCCCAAAGTATCCTTGTTGGGATGCGTGGATGAGGGGGCATATCCTCTGGAAATAGTAACACCCATCAACCGGTTCCCGACCGGCGCACGCCAATGTACGTCGGCAGAATGGCAGGGCTGGGCAAATGGGCGTACCCGTATGTCCCTTTGTATTTGCCGCCGTGCCATTGCGTGCGTGCTGCCGCTGGCGAACCGCCCGGGAGCTCCGTGAGTTGGGTCACGGGTCCCACGGACTCGATCGTCGTGGGGGTACCCGCGATCGCCTCACAGAGAGGACGAACGGGGAAATGCTAATGTAAACAGCATCTCCCCGTTCTGCCTAGTAACAGTGTCACTGATCTCTGTTCCCTGTGATTGGGAGCAGAGATCAGCAATGTGTCGCATGTAGCCATGCCCCCCCACAGTTACTAACACATCCCTAGGACACACTTAACCCCTCCCTAGCCCCCTAGTGGTTAACCCCTTCACTGCCAGTGTCATTTACACAGGAATCAGTGCATTTGTATAGCACTGATTGCTGTATAAATGACAATGGTCCCAAAAATGTGTAAAAAAATGTCCGATGTGTCTGCCATAATGACGCAGTCATGATAAAAATCACTGATCGCCGCCATTACTAGTAAAAAAAAAAAAATTACTAATAAAAATGCCATAAAACTATCCCCTATTTTGTAAACGCTATAACTTTTGTGCAAACCAATCAATAAACGCTTATTGCGATTTTTCTTTACCAAAAATATGTAGAAGAATATTTATCGGCCTAAACTAAGGAAAAAAAATATGTTTTTTAAAATATTTTTTGGGGATATTTATTATAGCAAAAAGTAAAAAATAATGCGTTTTTTTTTTTCAAAATTGTCACTATTTTTTTGTTTATAGCGCAAAAAATAAAAACCGCAGAGGTGATCAAATACCACCAAAAAGCTCTATTTGTGGGAAAAAAAGGACGTCAATTTTGTTTGGGAGCCGCGTCGCACGACCGCGCAATTGTCAGTTAAAGCGACGCAGTGCCGAATCGCAAAAAACGCACTGGTTAGGAAGGGGGTAAATTCTTCCGGGGCTGACGCGGTTAACAGGCTATTGTTCATAGCGCGTAAACTTATCGCTATGAAATGGTTATTGCAGAGTCCACCATCATTTGAGGAATGGCGTTCTCAGGTAAAACGACACCCTCCTGAAAGAACAACAAGTCTGCCAAAATAGGGGCACACCGAATACATTTTTCAAATTATGGGAACCATGGCTGGCAGTGCCTGGTCTGGCCCCATTTTCATTGGTGTCCCTCAGAATACTGCAAAGTAGCTAACATTGTTGCCAAGCCTGCACATATGCGACTACATAGTAATGTATAAAGACGAGTGTGTAATCTTTTACCCTGGTAGATATGTACACTCATGGTGATTATATACATTACAAGGAGTTTGCTCACAACTAAGAGCTGAGGCAAAAGGTTTTAGAATTTTTAGATAGCAGGGCTGCTGCTTCCCTAGGCATTGTGTTTCTAGTACATCTGATGTGTAGATGCCTAAACAAGTTTTATAGTGAACACCTACTTATATCTCGTCAGGTTAATGCATATTTGATTGAAAGTATAGATATGTGCATCCATAGGGTTGGAAGCATATATGTGTGTACGTTGTAAGTAGCATGCAAATTGTTAACTGGTGTACTACAAACCACATTTCATTCTACCTCTTTTTCTTCTTTTTTCTAAGTATGGTTGTATGTAAACATGTAAAACCCTTAATAAAAACGATTAATTCTTTTTAAACAATTATAGACTGATTATTTCTTTGTCAGTGGGCAAATGTACAAAATCAGCAGGGGATCAAATACTTTCCCCCCACTGTACGTTAATATGATGTGGACATACCTACTTATAGAGTGTTCTTTTATAGTTGAATGTTACACCAACACATTTTTGTTTTTCAATTTTCTCTTGTATACCTGATACACAATTGTTGTATAATGTACAAAACTCAATAAAAATGTATTGAAAAAAAAAAATAGCTGTGGGAGTCCACCACCACAGCCATTTTTCCACTCACTAGCTATCACTAAAAGACATCCATGGTCAGAAACTTTGGTGAGCAGTTTTAGGTGGTCTCCGTTTTTTTTAACCAACCAGAAGACAGGGAATATTTGGCCATAGAAGCAACACAACTAACTGACCTTTCTATGGTAGGAACAGTTGCCTAAAGAAAGCAACTCCAAATGAGAAGTGATGCCACAGTGACTGGTGGCCAAAGTGGGTGTTAAAGAGCAAAGTTTATTGTAACACACCTTTTTACACATATAATACAAATAGTAGGTTATAAGGCAAGAACAAAAAGTTGTTTTTAGAGCCGAACATAACTGCTCCGCTGTGAAAAATGGAGTGTAGTCCCCGAACTAAAATACTAAATGAGGTTTGAATGGTGGAGTATCTCCACTCAAGGCCACCAGCCCAATGTATGTATATTATTTGTACTGACCCAAGGAGAGCAAATGCTTTCCTTCCTCCAACCAACATTACTTGTTGGCCGGCATCAACCAACATATTACCTGTGCTACCATGACACATAAATGGGTTGTGGTACACAGGTTAGGAAATGTTCCAAAAAGGGTAAATCTCCCCCATCCCAGCCCCTACAGGAGCATGAGGATGGGAATTAAAGCCAGAACATCATAGTGTTCATCCAAGCTGCCCTTCCGTATTCGGTTCATAGGCATAAGCAGTGTGATGTAGGATAGAACCTAGAAGTTGGGTACATATTGAGCTGGCCAAATTTCATCTTAAGAACATTTGTTTAATTTTAAAATTGTCAGTGGTATCAAATTGGTGTTCCTTTTTTTTACTATAGCAACGAGAATGCAGGATGGAAAATGTTCCTCAATGTAAGTCAATTTTTTTTTGCTTTGTTTGCAAATTATTGACAAACTATGACAACTTGAGAGGTAACAATTATAGTACATAAATATATCAATTGATATATATGAAATTCCATAGAATAATTTAGTTGTATAAAGTATCAAAAATACATAGAATTATGTTACTTCTCGATTTAAGAAACAGAAGAACAAAACAGGGTACAAGAATAAAGTTACATTCACATAATGTATTAAATAAGTATATCATAACACTATCCACTCCCTCATTTTCCTTTTAAAAGAAAAGAAGAAAAAAAAATAAATCAATCAAGACGCAATGTTATAAAAACAGGCCTTGTAATCTAAATACCATTTGGAATTCTATAGAGAAACCAAGGGTCCCATTTAAGATTGAATGATCTCTTCCTATTATTAAAAGTGGAGCTCCTCCCAAAAGGAGAAGCTCCGCTTATTTGCCTCCTCTCCCCATCAGCTGTCACATTTGGCATCTTTCGGGGGGAGCAGGTACCTGGGTTTGACAGGTACCTGCTCTCACTTCCAGCTGATTTTGCTGGGGCAAACTCATCCAGAAGTTTGCCCCTCCTCCTTCCTCTTCCGCCGGGCAATTCACAAAATGCAGTGCGCTTCGTGCATCCGCAGTAGGGAACCAGCTGCAAAGCTTCACTGTCAGTTTCCCTTACCCGAGATGGCGGCGGCAGCAACCAAGAGTCGATTGAAAAATCGGCTCGGGTGAAGACACCGCTGGATTTATGGACAGGTAAGTGTCCTAATATTAAAAGTCAGCAGCTACAGGATTTGTAGCTGCTGACTTTTATTTTTTTCTGATGGAGCCTGGAACTCCGCCTTAAGTGTATGACAGATTTTTTCCATAATCATAATTTCATCAATCCTAGAAATAATTTGAGGAAAGGGAACTACAGCAGTTTTCCAATGAAGTGCTGTTGCCCAGTGTGTTGCTACTCAATGTAATTTCTAACAGTAAATGTGTTTTTTTTTTTTTTCCTCTGGAAAGTCCATTTAAACCAAAATTGAAAGCTAAAAGCAAAATGTTTTTACAGAAGTACTTTCGAACAACATTCATCAAGTAATCAAATGTATTGATGATAATATTTGTAGGAACATTTGTTAGAAAAACTACTAGTGTATGGCCAGCTTTAGACCCAATGGCATTGCACCATAATGGGCTGCACCTTTCTGAGTGTTCTGACAGGCTGGAAACGTCTTTTTTGATTACATAATAGCAATGACCCATACAGATCCTAAACAGGTAAGAAGTGCTTGGTGTCTTTACTGCTGAAAGCAAAACAGTTTTTAATACATATGGTGTATTGGATACTATGTAACCAATGTAGGGTAGCATAGGCTCCTGCTATCAGTTTCTGGTGCAGTCCTAATTGAGACTGGTTGCTGTGGGAAGATGCTGATGAATGTTATTTGCAGTGACATAGTAATGAGTTTTATGAGAAAGAAGGCGGCCTTACCTGTGTTATAAACTGGATGCATTCCAGGAACATAAAATCCTTGTGATTTTCATTCACCACCCTCTCGTCCAAAAAATGCCTGGGTTCCAGTGTAGAATGGTCTGCAAAATATTGTCTATAGGTGAACTTATGTTCCACAATCTGCCTTCTACCAGGCAGTCCTGAAAACAACATATGTGAGCATACCCCGCGCTTATAAAATAATGCATGGCAGATGCGTTTGCTAGGCCAAATATTAAAGGAACAAACAGAAACTGCGGTTAGTGGTCTGCACGGGTTCTCCTACAAGAACTATACTCAAGATTTTCAAACACATACTGTGGCTACCATGTGAATTTATTAAAGTAGACCTCCAGCTAAACCACTAAATACACTATTGATATGCACATGTAAGCTGTTTTACCCACCAAAAAATCTTTAATTCCATTAATTTTGTGATTCCCACACCCCTTCCACACTAGACATCAAGTGTTTGAAACTATCATTAAAAATCTGTATCACTTGGGATGCTTACTGCACTATGAATCATATAAGTATTGCTTCCTGTCTAGGCTCCTACTTTCTTTAAGGGAATACTATATTGAGAGAAAAGCCAGAGAATGCCATAGCTGATCTGCTTTTGATAATGTTACTTCATGCATATAGTTACTACTGCATATTTTTTACTGCAGATTTCCTTAAAACTGAACTCTGGTCAAAAACAATATTAGTACATGTGTACTATAAAAATAAATTAGCGCTAATAAAAATGTATGCCGTGTTTGTAGTCTGTAGCGTTCTGTAAAACTGGTACTTTCCTTCATACAATATAGTAAGCGCTGAACATATAGCGCTGAGATTTACACTTTCAGATGGAGTACAGCTCCGATAGTGCATTGCACACTTGTCCATTCAGTAAATGTCTTGCATTGTTTTCCCAGAATACAAGACATTTTGTGATGGGGGGGGGGGGGGGTTGATTGTGACGTTCAGCCACACCTCCTCCATTCATATGGAGGAGGCTATCAGATCTGAAGTGTATGTCTCAATGCCAGAATGTTCATTTATTGCTATACTGTACAGGGCGAATGAAAGTAATGCCCCGTACACACGGTCGGATTTTCCGACGGAAAATGTTCGATGGGAGCTTGTTGTCGGAAATTCCGACTGTGTGTAGGCTCCATCGGACATTTTCCATCGGAATTTCCGTCACACAAAATTTGAGATCTGGATCTCAAATTTTCCAACAATAAAATCCGTTGTCGTAAATTCCGATCGTGTGTACACAATTCCGACGCACAAAGTTCCACGCATGCTCGGAATCAAGCAGAAGAGCCGCACTGGCTATTGAACTTCATTTTTCTCGGCTCGTTGTACGTGTTGTAAGTCACCGCGTTCTTGATGTTTCGGAATTTTCGACAAGATTTGTGTGACCGTGTGTATGCAAGACAAGTTTGAGCCAACATCCGTCGGAAAAAAAACATGGATTTTGTTGTCGGAAAATCCTATCCTGTGTACAGGGCATAAGAGTTTTACAGAGATCTGCAGCCTATTCACATTGCACACACTTCATTAGTGCCAATTTATTTTTTTTACTGTACATGTCCAAATTTTGTTTTCAGGCAGAGTTCTGCTTTAAACCCAACCTCTTCCCCCCAACCTCTTTTATATATCCGAAGTTCCTCTTTAATAACTGCAACATGTAAAATAAAGAAAACAACTGTCCTACAAATACAGTTATTTTTACCTACAAGCTGAGCGCTGCCCCATATAAAAGGAAGAAACTGAAAGTCATCCAGGCCCCAGACCCCTTGGCTGCCTGCAGGCTCCATTCTATAGGTTTTCTGCAGCTTTCGCATGACTTCAAGGTAACTGCAAATATAAAGAAGAGCAGAGGGAGAGAAGACATCAAAGTAATGCACGGACAATGGTGACATTCACAAAGCAATTACTACAAGTTACCAAAGAAGGCTTTTTACTGAGCACTTTGGTGGTCAGGCACAGGACCCCAGTGAATGGGCCTAAATACTGGACCTCCAGATCATACCCTTAGAAGGTTCCTTAATATTCCAAATTCATATACAATGTGCACTAGCCAATCCCTACACTGACTGTAATAAAGATTACCAAACTACCTCTACTCCATTAAGAGGGAAAAACACTAAATTTGATTTTTCTAATTCTACAGTCTGTCTGATCCCAGTACTTTCATTTTTTTCACAATCCATAAGGCGTAGTATTTTCAGGCATATGATTAAAGTGATTCTGAAAGGTTTTTATTTAACCACTCCAATACTGGGCACTTTCACACTTTCAAACCCCCCCCCCCTCTTGCCCAGGCCAATTTTCAGCTTTCAGCCCTGTCGCATTTTGAAGGACAATTGTATGGTCATGTAATGCTGTACCCAAACATAATCTTTATCATTTTTTGGAGACAGATAGAGCTTTTTTTTGGTGGTATTTAATCACCACTGGGTTTTTCATGTTTTGCTAAACAAATAAAAAAGGACAAAAATTTTGAAAAAAAAAAAAAGGCTCTTCTTAGTTTCTGTTACAGAATTTTGTAAATAAGTAATTTTTCTCATTTACTGATGTCCGCTTATGAGGCTGCACTGATATGCAGCACTGATAGGTGGCACTTATAGAGGCACTGACAGGCATCACAGATGGGCTCTGACTGGCATTACTGATAGGCACTGATTGGCACCACTGGTGGGCATCACTGATGACCAATGTACTGATTATCAGCACAGACCCCCCTGTCAGGAGGACCGCTTATCAGCTCTCCTCTACTCATGTGCTGTCAGTGTGACTAGAGGAATGCTGATAACCGACACTTCCTATTTACACTGTGAGACAGCTGATCACACGGTGAAGAGCCTACATCATAGGCTCTTTATTGTGATCAGAGATCCGAACGACACAATGCACCACCGATCGCCGGGTTGTGCATGAACGGCATGTCGTAAAGGAGGTCATATAACACAGAGTCACAACAATGAAACCCCCGTCTAACCGTCATTTTGCTATAGGCCTAGCAGGAAGGTGTTAAAAACAAAAAATAAAATAACAAACATGTTATACTTACCTGCTCTGTGGAATGGTTTTGCACAGAGCAGCCCCGATTCTCTTTTTAGGTTCCCCCACCGGCGGTCCTGGTTTCCTCCCCTGCCGAGTGTATATAGCAAGCCTTCCGAGCCGCGCTCCTGTAAATGGACATTGAGCCAACTAGGAAAGAGAGAGAGCCGCTGCTCTCATGCACATCGCTGGATCCAGATGGGGCTCAGGTAAGTATAAGGGGGGTTAGGGGGAAAGCTGCACCCTGAAGGCTTTTACTTTCAGGCATATTCCTGAAGGTAAAAAAACGCCTGCCTTTAAAACCACTTAAAATTTACACACAAAGTTTATAACATATACCAAAAATAGGTTTACATAGTTACAGTTGGTCAGGTTGAATAAAGACACCAGTCCATCCAGCTCAGTGTGTGTAAGTGTCACTTCCACTTTCCACATCCCTGTACATTTTGTTAGCTAACAAACACATCTAACATTTTTTTTTATTATTTATCTACACTCCCCACTGACACCACCAACTGCAGAAGGGAGTTCCACATACCATGGGAAAGCCTCCCCCAGTGGGTTTTTTTGCAGCAGAGATCAAAACATTGAATTGTTTAAAAGGATTTTATTAGAAATTGTAACAACGAATCATAAACACACATAAACACTTAAAATACGATCTCCGGTCAAGAATGTGCGTAAATATTCAATTTCACACTATTACAATCATGCAACAATATCAGTATTTAAAATACAAATTCCCAACGCATTTCAACATGTGTGGTCAAAGTCTTCCTCAGGGGGTTAATTTGCAATAGAGGACACACACAGAAATTCTCCTGGCCGGAGTTCCCTTAAAAATCAGTCGGCGATCCCGTACCCTTGTGCGGTACACGCTCCAATGGGGGAGATCCACTCACATGTGGCTAACAAGAAGCCACATTAAAGGCAGCCAAAGGAGCGAACGGAGAAAGGAGGAGTTTCCGAGTACCTTCAATATGAAACCCCAGCCATCAATGTGTGGAGGGAGAGTTCCCCATATGGCCATATTAAGCCTGAGGGCTGTAGGGCTTATCTGTATTGAATTTGGATAAATGTGTACGCTGACCTTCTCATCCGGGTGCTGGGGATCGACTGAGTTCCACATACTTAGAGCTCTAACAGTAATATTTATGCAAGTAATAAGATTGAACCACCTCTCATTCAACCTCACCGTGTGTCTTCTCTAGGAGACCTCCGGTTGAAAGCTTTCTTCTCAACGCTGGAGTCACCATGTAAAGATTTCCATATTGCAGTCCAATCCCCTTTTAAAGCATCTCTTGCCCAGAGAGAATACGTTTATTGTTTGTTAGTTGTTCCTCATAACGGAGGTCCTCCAACCCCCTTTTTAGCTTTGCTGCCCTTCTCTTGACTCTCTCCAGTTCCAGCACATCCTTCCAGAGGACCAGTGACCAAAACTGGATGGCATAATTAAGATGTGGCCAAACCAGAATTTTGTAAAGTGGTAGATTTATAGTTTTATTTGAGTAAATAAACTTTTTAATGCATGCTCGTGCCATGTACACACTATGAGTTTTTTTTCATTCAGCTCAATGGGCTGAACGAAAAAACAAAACAAAAAAAATTGAGGAGCTTGGAAGGAGGTTGCTGTACTAACTATACAATTTTAGTACAGTGATCACCTCGTTGAGCTATTGTGTTCTGACAAGGGGACTGCCTGACTGCCCCCCCCCCCCCCCCCCACATCCCCATCTCAGAACATTCACGAGTCAAGGTTTACGAGCGCTGATTGAATGCCAATTAGCAGATGTTTTTCTGGCATGCCCATTGTACAAAAGCAGGACTACGTTTGTTCGGCTGGCTTCTGTTAGAGAGGCTGCCGTACACAGAGGCCGAATGACGGCCAGTTTCTGTTGAACCACGTGATATTTGGCCCGTGTGTACCAGGGTTAAGAGTCTGCTAGCCTTGTTGGCTGCAGTCGGCATTTGCAAGCTATTGCAAATCCTTTTCCAAGTTTACAATTTTGAAAGATAAACAGGTATTTTCTGTACTTGCTGAAAATGTTCTTATCCTGAAAAAGAAAACTAAAGCAGCTCTCCCCTCTAAAGTTGACCATACACTGGTAGTTTTTTCCTTAAGCCAGCAGACTGAATAACAATATAACCAACAGATTTCTCCATGCACACAAATGAGGTGGATGGAAAAAGTCAGAATACATATCAGCAGCCGCTGATCCTGAAAAGTTTTCCAACACGCCCCTAGGACAGCAGTTAATCAAATGATTGGCTACGGTTTAGTGTGGTCTGCCACACACTGTTTAGAATTTGGACAGTCCCTGCTGCATTGGCTGAATTTTGATCAGTGTATTGCCAGCTGTAGGACTGGTATCTGCAATAGATTACATTTTGTTCCTGGGTTTAGATCTCATTTAAAGTACCATTTTTAAAACTTTTAAATAAACAATATTGCCCTATTTAGGTAGTTTCTTTGCATGCATAATTTCCCTGAGAGTTGATAAGAAAAAGTCAGCAACAAGTATTGAGCGCAGTTTGACCCATTCTCTAAGAGAAAGCTGAGCAAAGGGGTGAGGTTCTTGTCAGATCAGAGATAGCTGGGAGCACATATCAGAGCACTTCTTGGCAATATTGATATGAAGTTCACAGTGGGTCACAGATTTCTAACCATCCATGCAAAGCAGCGTGGATGGATGAATCTCCCCTTCCGACTAAAGTATTCTGGACAACTGGCTCTGGTCAGAATACCCAAAGAGTTCCTTCATCTCAACCAACAATCCCCCCCCCTGGCTCCATCCACACAACTCAACTCAACAATTGACGTTTGTTGAGCCGGTTGGTGCCAACAAGGAATCCCATGTGTTTAATTTTGGTCAATTCAGAATGAATCCTCTGAAATTTGAGTCGTGTATGTCAGTCTTTGGATAATTGGACTTATTTGTACTCATCATTACACTAATATTTTACAGAATCAAATTTTTGCACATTGTATATATGTTTGTGCATATAGATGTTGTATGGATTTACATTTTGGAACATTGTATTTTTTAGAACTTGATTGTTTTATGCAAGTATAAACATAATATGAATAAAGAGGGTCGGTGCAGCATTCAGCACAACCACTGAAGACCTATGGTGGGAATGCGGCCTACTCCCTGGAATCTGACATTTCCCTGGCAGTATCCCTGTGCCAAGTGTTCCTTGTTGCAGCATCCCACAGGGTCCTTTCACACAGGCTTGTCCATGTACGGACTCCGCTTTGCTCATCAGGGATCGATCCGCTGATCCCCGCTGAGCAGGCGGATGACCGGTCCGTCTCCGCTCACTATGCTGAGATGGACCTGTCAAAGCACAGCTGTCCTCTATGGAGATAGGATGAAAACGGACCGCCTGTCTCATCTGATCCTATCCGATTCTCTAGACGGATGGATGAAAAAGGGTTTCCATTCGTCTGGATTTCACAGACAGGATCGGATCGGATATCGGCGGACATGTCACCGCTAACATCTGCTGCTCCATAGGAGCGAATGGAGTGTTCGATCAGGTCTGCCTGAAAAACTGACAGCCGGACCTGATCTGAAAGCTCGTGTGAAAGGGCTTATAGGTTACCTTATTTATTGGCGTCTAACACGCACCCCAGTTTAAGAGGGAAGTCTCAGGAAAAAAAACTTTTTTTTTTTAAATAAACCACTTTGAAGCAAAATAATGGTCAGTGAGCATCAATGCAGCCTGATTAGTGCCCATCTGCAGCCTAATCTGTGCCCACCTGCAGCTTCAGTGCAGCCTGATCTGTGCCCATCTCCCCATTAATGCAGCTCACCATTTCTCCTCGCAGGAAATCACTGTGCCGTCATCTGTTTACTCGGCTCTCAGTCGGCAGTCACGTACACAGTCCCGCCTCTGCCATCGGCATTGGACCAGCTCCTGTGATAGACAGAACACTGGTCCAATGCTGGTGGCGGAGGCGGGACTGTGTGTGTGTGATGTGCGAGCCGAGTGAGAGCCGAGTTAGAGCCCAGCGGAGAGGAGATGACGGCTCTGATTTCCAGCGGTACTCGTCCCCCTCCTTCCCCTCCAAGGTACGGTGTTGGCGTATAACACGCACCCGCGATTTTGGGCGGCACAGTGGTGTAGTGGTTAGCACTCTCGCCTAGCAGTAAAAAGGGTCGCTGGTTCGAATCCCAACCACAACACTACCTGCCTGGAGTTTGCATGTTCTCCCTGTGCCTGTGTGGGTTTCCTCCGGGTACTCCGGTTTCCTACCACACTCCAAAGACATGCTGGTAGGTTAATTGGCTTCTGTCCAAAATTGGCCCTAGTATATGAATGTGAGTTGGGAACCTTGGATTGTGGGCTCCTTGAGGGTCGGTACCAATGTGAGTGTGCTATGTATGTGTGGAGCGCTACGTAAATTGACAGCGCTATATGGGTAGTACCTTAAAATAAAAGTAGGGATAATTGTAGACACACACACCCACACTCACTCAGGTTGAACTGGATGGACTGGTGTCTTTACTGAACCTTACTAACCATGTAGCTATGATTTTCTCCCTATTTGCAGGGGAAGAAAGTGTGTGTTATACACCGATAAATACGGTAATTTTTTTTTTTAGTTTCCTCATAAAACACACACATACTTACAAATATACATGTTATGCAAGTAAAAGCAGAAATATAAAGGAGCAAACCTGCTACTATTTAGCGTGGTTCATCCAAAAAACAAGGATGCAATGAGTGGTGTTCAGCAATTACAAAAAAGTTCCTTACTATGGTCAACAGACTGAAATATTTTCTTTTAAACAAAAACACAGATGAAGGAACCTCACCCAGGACATTGTATTCTGACAGCGGGACCCAGAGCTTTCAGATTACACTGATCAGTGACTGCAGCCGCTGATGTTTTCCCAACATGTCCATTCTACAGAGGTCGATAGAACATTCAACTTCTGTCGAACAGGACGGCCACACACTGATCAAAAAATTTGGCCAGTTTAATTTTAGTCCATCTATGGCTATATTTAGACTTCAGTTGCTGGGTGGTTTACAGATAGCTAGAAGTAAAAGTGCTCGGCGGCTTCCTGCACCCTACAAGTATTCCAGTCTCCAGTTTGCCCAATATTTATGAGTGTTGCATCGATACTGATACCAATACTAAGAACTACAAGTACTCAAGTACTTGTGCAAATACTCCGATACTGAAACCGATACCTATAGACTTGGTTCACATAGGGGCAGGCCGGTTTGCTGTGCGATTTCAAAGCACATTCCGACGCAAATTCGTTCAGCGATTCAGGTGCGATTCCAAAGCGAATTATAGTGTATGAGATTAGAAATCGCACCCAAAGCGGACTGAAATTGCGTAGGACTCTTTCAAAATTGCACTGCGGCTGGCCTGCACATATGTGAGCAGGCAGTAAAAACTCACTGAAACGCGCATAAAAACTGACGTGAAACTGAGGTCTCTGCAAGTGAAATCTGTGCGGTTTTCCCATCAGTTTTCATTGCATGTATAGTGTTAATGAGCCCTAAAAATTAGGTATCAGTAATTGGTATCAGTGAGTATTTGAGAAAAAGTATCAGTGTTCATACTCGGTCTTTAACAGCTTCCCGACCGCCGATGTACGTCGGCAGAATGGCACGGGTGCGCAAAAGGGCGTATCCGTATGTCCCTTCATAATCCCGGCCTAGCGTGCCCGCGGACTCGATGTCCGCCGGTGGCCCATGATCGTGACGAGGAGAGGCAGAACGGGGAGATGCCTATGTAAACAAGGCATTTCCGTGTTGTGCCTAGTGACATGACAAGGATCTACTGCTCCCTGTCATCGGTAACAGTGATCTCTGTCATGTGTCTGGTAGCCCATCCCCCCTACAGTTAGAAT
Source organism: Aquarana catesbeiana (assembly GCF_042186555.1). NCBI lineage: Eukaryota > Metazoa > Chordata > Amphibia > Anura > Ranidae > Aquarana > Aquarana catesbeiana. Next base: position 246,312,830 of record NC_133332.1, on the reverse strand, counting down.
ACGCTGAGGGAACACATTTAACCCCTTGATCGCTCCCTAGTGTTTAACCCCTTCCCTGCCAGTGACATTTACACAGTAATCAGTGGTTATTTTTAGCTCTGATCTCTGTATAAATGTCAATGGTCCCAAAATAGCGGCAAAAGTGTCAGATCTGTCCGCCACAATGTTGCAGTTCCGATAAAAATCACAGACCACCGCCATTACTAATAAAAAAAATAAAAATAAATAAAAATGCCATAAATCTATCCCCTTATTTGTAGACGCTATAATTTTGCGCAAACCAATCAATATACACTTATTATGATTTTTTTTTTTTTTAACAAAAATATGTAGAATACATATCGGCCTAAACTGAGAAAGAAATTTGTTTTTATATATTTTTTGAGGATATTAATTATAGCAAAAAAGTAAAAAATATTGCTTTTTTTTTTCAAAATTGTGGCTCTTTTTTTGTTTACAGCGCAAAAAATAAAAACCGCAGAGGTGATCAAATACCACCAAAAGAAAGCTATATTTGTGGGAAAAAAAGAGACATCAATTTTGTTTAGGTAAAATGTCGCAACGTCAGTTAAAGTGACGCAGTACCCAATCGTAAAAAAATGCTCTGGTCAGGAAGGGGGGTAAAATCTTCCAGGGTTGAAGTGGTTAAAAACTGGTATTGGTGCATCCTTAGTATTAATAGTCTGAGGAGGTGAACATAGCAACGATTTTCTTTAAAGCCACCAGTGTGTGTGCATGTCGAGCTGAACCAGGCAGGCCACATGGTAAGTGCTCTTGGGCCACATATTCAAATGTAATCAGTAGAGACAACATTTTGTGTTTAATGATATATTAGAGGCTGGTCAGGTTGTGCCTGCATGACCCAGCACCTTTTAGGGCCCTTTCACACCTATACATTTTTCCTGCATTTTTACCTTGGAAGAAAACGGTTTCCCTTTAAATCCTAAGGGACTCTTCACACCACTGCATTACAGGTGCGATGCGCTTTGACAAGACCTGCATGCTGCATCTTTGGTGCGTTTTTGAAAGCTGCATCAAAAACGCAGCTTCCCATTAAAATGAATGGAAATCGATATTGGTGCACATGTCCATTTTTCACAGGTACAGGCAACCCAAAAACGCACCAGAAATGCATCTGAAACACAGAAAAATCCTGGTAAAAACGCATATGAATTTTAACCGTGATTTTGCTACAGAGCAGTGTGAAAGGGCCCTTAGTATTTAGACCAGCTTCTGGTCAGCCAGAAATTGATTTAAGTGGAACTTTAGTCATAAAATTCAGTCCTGCTAGATCACTTCAGGCTGGCCCCGTTTACACTTAAGTGATATTAAAGCCTTGTTTGTTATTTCAAAAAACAAAAACAAAAACACAAGTTATACTTACCTGCCCTGTGCAGTGGTTTTGCACAGATCCTCCTCTTCTTGTGTCCCACGCTGGTGCTCCTGGCTCTTTCCTTCAGCCGGGTGCCCCCACAGCAAGCAGCCTGCTGTGGGGGCACTCAATCAGATGCGCTCCCGACCCGCGGCTGTGTGTGTCTATTCACACATGGAGCCGCGGCTCGGCCCCGCCCCGCCCCCTCTTTCTCCTGATTGGCTCGCTGGCTGTGATTGACACAGCCCATGGCTCCTGCTGCTGCCAAAAGCAAATCAGGAGTGTGAGTCCTGGAGAGGCAAGGCTGGATCAAGATGGGGTTTAGGAAAGTATTGGGGGGGGGGGGGGGGGGGCTGGGAGGGCTGCTGTCTTTACAACCGCTTTAAAAATAAGTGCCTATACTGTTTAAAATTCAACAATACACTGTCTCACCCTGCTCTGCAAATGCTCAGTTGCTCTCTATTTTTAGTCACTGTCCCAAATACGTAGAGACAGATCTGTGGATAGCCTAAAGATTTACTGCTGCTCGGGGGCTCTGGGCTTCAGCAAAATGGCTGCCTCCAGCAAGAAGAAACATGAGCAATGCTGGAGGCAATTTACAGCACACACTAATTTTGGTAGCATGAATATTAATGTTAAATGTACGTTCCTTGCTAATGAACATTATTTTTATCAAGTGGTTATGGATAAAAGTTTCACTTTAAGGACTGCTCGAGTTGGTCAGATGGGAATGCTAATACCACTTGAACCAGGTCAAATGCAGATCAGCAGAAGGTCAACTGCAGATCAAATTTGCCTGCTAATGAATTCTTAATGATCCCAGAAGCATCTCAAACTGATGTGAAACTTTTGCAATCTACCCAAGCCCAGTGCTCTTCATCACAGGCTTCTAGCCACACACTGTCCCACATGTTTTTATGGTAAATGCATTGTGGGGTGAAGTGACAATTCCTATGTCTCTATAGATTTTTCAGCAGAAATCATTAATAATCAGCTGCTCCTTACTGGTTTCCCCCTTCAATCCTGAACTCCTGCGAGGCCGGCCTGACAATGGCATTATCTGGCAAGCAACGCTGTATCCTGGCCTAGGCCAACAAGGCCCAAAGCACTTTGCAGGGGGGCAGCACGGAAAGAGTCCCCGCCATCTTGCGCTACACTGTTAGTGTAGCACCAGTCTTAGGGGGCAGGCTGGGCTGAGAGGCAAATTAGTCTAGCGCCCCCATAAAGCGGCCGCACAGCTTCCGGTATGCGGGCGGCTGGCATTCTGCAACTGGGGGGGGCGCAGCTTCTCATTTTGACTGTCCTATCATCCTGGACCACAAACCTTCCTCACTGTGCTGTATGTTTTCTGCTGCACCATTGGCATGGTTATATCTTCTTAGTCCTCTCCATAAAATTATCCGAAATTTGTGCTTAAAGTAGAACTATAGGCAACACTTTTTTTTTTTTTTTAATGTTGGATAGAACAAGGGAGGGTTATAGCCCCTGTCAGTTTATTGTTTACCATCCCTGTCCCATTGCAGAGATTTCCCTTCACTTGCTGCCCCATAGCCAAACAGGAAGTGAGAGGAAATCTATGCAAATTAAAGGAATCCATTGCGCCCCCGGCCCTCAGAACTAGTGTCCCCACTCGAAAATTTCAGGGTGGGTCTTAAACAGCAAGGGGTGTGGCCTTGACAAGAAGGGGTGGGTCATATTTAAATTAGAGGTTGCACGAGTTTAGTCAGGCCTAGGGCAGCACAAAACCTAAATACACTATTCATGGCAAGTATAACAGAAAAAATTAAGTTTAGCATCTTTTCCATACAAGTACTCCGTTTATTTAATTCTTACCGATTGAAGACTTTGAAGACCATGGCGAGCTGATCGTCCCCCTGGAGAACACCGATTTTACACAAACAGAACAGGAAGGCGGCAAACGCAGCTTCATGTCCTACAAAGAAGGAGAAACGGCTGTGACCCAAACTGATCATTACATTGACCCATTCATGGTAAAATATTTCTTATTACACACAGACTTTTTCAGCTAGATCTCATTCACATGAGTAGCTTTGGAGAGCCATTTTTCTTGCATGCCTATTCTGCGGCATACTCATTCTTCTTGACTAGCTGTGGTATGAGCGAACACCACGATTACCACGTTTATAAAATACATCTTTAACAAAAAAACAAAAAAAAAAAAAAAGGCCTTTCATAATCAATGATGCAAAGGACGCCCATGTGACTACAGCCGGCATCTTGTATTCTCTTATGCCGAAGATAGTTCCCAGCATCTGCTCCTTGTTTAGCGGGAAGAGACCTACAGACTATGCGCTGCTGAGGAGCTTGTGTGAACAAACCTTAAGCAGAACAAAAAAGCAACTTATTTCTATTGACATAGCGTCAGCATATTACACAGAGACCAATCACATCAGTCCTTGTCACCCAAGGAGCTTACAATTCAATACCCCCACCGCAGTCATAAAGAAACATATTACAGCCATTTTAAAATTGATAGCTGTCTTTTATGTGTTTGAGTTGTGGGAGATTTCACACAGATATGTGGACTCTATGGAAACTGAGCCTATGATCCCAGCGCTGCCAAGCAAGCATGCTATCATACTACTCACTAATAAGAGTTTCAGATCACTGGAAGATGAAATCTGGTTCATCATACACTGGTAGATTTTTGCATGAATGTTTGTATGAAGAATCTCGTCAGTACATTCGAAAAATGCCAACAGAAACTTGAGAAATGTTGTTTGCAAGTACTACAAAATTTAATTTGGAAAATTCATTCAATTGAATTTCAAAAGCAAACGAAAACATACATTGCTAGAAATATGTTTTAAATTTTCCATTTTGACTCCTATGCCCCGTACACACAATAGGATTTTTCGACAACAAAACCGTTGATTTTTTTTCCCAAAGGATGTTGGCTCAAACTTGTCTTGCATACACACGCTCACACAAATGTTGTCGGAAATTCCGAATGCCAAGAACGCGGTGACGTACAACACGTACGACGAGTTCAATAGCCAGTGCGACTCTTCTGCTTGATTTCGCGCATGCCTTGAATTTTGTGCGTCGGACTTGTGTACACACGGTCGTAATTTGTTGTCAGAAAATTTGAGAACCTGCTCTCAAACGTTTGTTGGCGGAAATTCCGACAAAAAATGTTCTGTGGAGCATACACACGGTCGGACTTTCCGACAAAAAGCTCACATCCAACATTTGTTGTCGGAAAATCCTATCGTGCGTACATAAGTCCGATGCACAAAGTTCCACGCATGCTTGGAATCAAGCAGAAGAGCCGCACTGGCTATTGAACTTCATTTTTCTCGGCTCGTCAAACGTGTTGTACGTCACCGCGTTCCGTTTGAGCCAACAACCTTCAGGAAAAAAATCTTTAAAAAACGACCATCGATTAGACCTCAAATGAAATTTTACTAGCATATGGTCGGCTTTACTGAAACGTATGCCATCGCTGCTTTCAGCATACTGAACCAGCCATGTGGTTCCAAAGTCTATCTACAAAACAGAAATTATTTTGCTAAAGCCTCATACACACTATCAGATTTTCTGCAGATTTTTTCCTTCAGATTTACCAAAACCATATAATATGAGGTCAAACCTTAGGAGTTTCAATTTGTATGCAATCAGGCAGGCCCATGCACTACATGGTTATGGTAAATCTGAAGACAAAAATCAGCAGAAAATCTGATAGTGTGTATGGGGCTTAAATATCCCATTTCACTGTCCATGGCAGCTGAGGGGCTAGGTCTTCAATGAATGCTGAGCATTTCTTTACAAGCTGCAGGATTTGAAGCTCAGCAGAACTAAAAGTCCCAGTGTGCCCTTGTCAGCCTCCATGGTTTGATTATTGCAGACTGCCCGGCAGCGTACCGGCTAATTTAATCTGTGGCAGCTTCATTATCATTCTAGTGGCATGCAACGCTCTCTGCCAGGGTGTATGTAAAACAGATGACTGCAGTATGGCTGCAATATACCCAGAATCCACTGCATGGACCCTGTCATCTACCACCTTTCCTGCCTACCCTAGCTTCCTTCCCATCTCTACTCCCACCCAGACTTCCCATTCCTGTACTTCAAATAGCCTCTAATGGCGGTTTAACTCCTTCTGCAAAAGCTTTCTTATAATGCCAAGAGTGAGGTTACCCCTCAGCCAGATAGAATCAGTCATAAAAACATATGCAAATACAAGCAGATTGCTCCTTTGTCCTATAATGGCTACGCACTTAACAATTTAATCTGTGATGTTGTGGGGGTTTTCGCTCAGTGGTAGGGCTCTCCAGTGAGTTTAGGTTGCTCTGTGAAGTGCTGTTTAGGGACTTGCTGGCCCACTTTTAATTTTAAAAAAGTTCACACAGAAAATCAGTTTCCCACACAGGGGTTTCCCCCATGAACACGAACATAAATGATGTTCAGCCTCCTGGCTCTCTTTGGCAGTGCGGCTGCTCATGTCTTTTGCCTTGGTCCTTCAGGCCATCTAACACAGCAGCTCCGTGCTTCTGTACCTTGCTGCTCTGTCACCCACTGCATCTGCACTGTGCAGACATACATGCTCTGGTGTCCTCCTGACCCCTATGCAGAAAGCTCCGGTCTCTCGGGTGAAGCCCCAAACTATTGTCAGGTCCTAGATTATAAGGGCTGAGGATAGCTGCACAACCAGCCTGGTGGATTCTGGCAAGGCCCAGACGCAAGACAAGACTCGGACACACTGGAGAAAGATGAAAAACCACCATTCTCCACCCAGAAATGACAATCTGGAGACCCAGTGCCTTTTCCCCCTATGTTTTTCACAGTGACAAGGGCCCTGCACTGCCACAGATCATATAACCTTTCATAGATTTACTGACAAATATCTAGGGCCATGGCCTACATAATCAGATATAAACTGAATGGGTGGTTTAGGTGGGCCTTCTTGGTAAAACTAAAGCTGGCTACACAAGTTACAATCTGAATATACAATTTCTGTGTATTCTCCTCTAGATTTACAGCACTATGTGTATTATAACCAGGAAGGCCCTTATACTACATAATTATTGTCCAATCATATTGTAATGTGCATGAAGAACTTTATATTGACCCTGTCCCTCAAATCCATGTGAAAACAAGACATCTAATACCTCTTGTGGTGCCTGCACCACCAATCTCTACTGTAGTCAAGAGAAAGTGAGGATTATAGGGGCTGCAGAGTCCAACACTTCAAGGCCCCTACATGACTACGGTGTCCTGTAGTGATGAGGAACCACAAAGAGGGGGATGAGGAATTTGTCATTTGCAAAAGTGTTGATTTCTGCAGCTTCTTCAACTGGTGTTTTTTCGTGACTACAACAGAGGTTGGTGGTTTCAGCACCAGGAAAGGTGTAAACATATCTGCTTTACATGAGGCTCTTTTGTTTCCACGTGGACTTTAGCAACAGTCTGTTAAGGGGCTTGTATATATTGTATAGTTACATTGCAAGCTGTGTGGGCAGCTCAGAAATTTGCATGGAAGTGCTTTGTGCAACCGTCAGAAGCCACCAAAAAAAGCTGACCATAGATGGCTCAAAACTCAACCGGTCCAGCAGAGACCACTGAATTTCGATCCATCTATGGTCATTCCTGTTCGACAGAAGTCAATCTAATTATCTACTTTTGTTCAATGGGATGTTGGATGATTTTTCTTAATAAGCAGACTGCAGCGCTGATCAGTGTATTCTGCAAGCAGATAGCACACCTTGCTAAATCGGAGTGCATCATCCTGAATGACCATTTATGAAAACTCTTTTCCTGGACCTCCCCATGTCAGCCTACTATGGGTCAGCTCCGCCCCCTCTGACCCCTCCAGGACCACCTCTTTTCTAGCCCATAAAAGGGCGGCTGGCTGCCCACACCAGTGTTCTTTTTTCGTCCTCACTCCGGACGCCTTTTAATGTTTATTTTTATTTTATTTTTATTTTTTTTCTCTACTGCATCCATCCATCCTGTCGGGTTCAGCCTCTCCTGATTCAGAAGACCCCCCCCCCCATATAGGCTGTAAATCTCCTGAAGAGGTGGGTTCCCGTGGTGCTGGGATTGTATGGTATAGTATAAATGACTGTGTATTACTGGAAAAGGTCACTGGCAGTATAAATGACTGTATATACCTTCGTTAGGCAGGTGCTGGCACTCTCTCCTTCCATGTTTTTGTGTGTTCCGGCAGTGGTTTGGCTCGCTGGGTCTTGTAGTTCACCGCCTCCACATGTACTCCTTTCAGGAAACTCAGAGTTGTGCAGGTGAGGTCCAAAGGTAGCTTCCTCTTTGGGTTGTCTAGCAAATACCAGAATGCTCACTGCTGATTGCAGCAGCCTCTGTCCTCTAGGCTGATCTCAGTCTCCAGCTGGTCAATCTGCTACTCTACTCTGCTCTGGTAAGCCTCCTTCCAGGACTCTCATTGCTTTCTGCTGTATTACTTGTAAGTCAGAGTATTTTTATTATCCTGTACCTTCTAGGACTGGGGAATTTTGCCTGCCTGCCTAGCTGCCTTAAGCACTGAAGATTTGGATGGAGAAGTTTATTTTAATTGTAGTTATTTATTTTAAAAGAGCAAATCCTCTGTTTTTTACAGAGAGAAGGGCCCACTGCGAGATAAACTCCCGCAAAGAGGTTCCAAATCAGCATTCCAGCCTCAAAAGAGTAAAGAAGGGACTAGACATGACAAATCGCAGAGTCGCATGCAGCTGGATAGATGCCTGTTGTCACAGATGCCTGTTGTCTCCCTCGCTCTTACCTCACTTTAGTCACTCGGACCCAAGCCAAGAGAGGTCAAGACATCAGACGGCTCAGGACAATACTGCGAAAGCACGCCGGAGTAATCCTACATTAAGCACGCAGTCAAGGAAGGGTTAAAGAGTGTTTCAAGGAATCCTGCTTATCCTGCTATACCTTCAGCATCAGCAGATTCAGATCATGTGTTTTCAGTGCGTTTTAACCCTGAAGTCGATAGCGATTCGGATCCATCTGAGGCTGAGATGGTCTCAGAATCGCATGTGTTTGATTTTTGCACTGGTTCCCCCCTTGGTGGTGGCTGTTAAGGAAAGAATCGTCGCCTCCAAAGAAACAGCAAAGATACTACCCATATTTAAAGAAATCGTTACCCTCCTTCCCATTTCATTTCTGAAATTAAAAAAATTATTGACGATGAGTGTGGGGGGGGGGGGGATAAGAAGCTTAATGTGCATAATGGAGTATCGAAGCTGTACCCCCTGGGACACTACGCCTAAGGTGGATGCTTCATTACGTATATTCGCCCGCCATATTACGTTTCCGCTGGAGTATTCGGTCTCTTTTAGGGATCCTATGGATCGCAAAATAAACGCAGACTTAAAAAGGTTGTATAGTTTGGACAGCAGCCTGCAGACTGGCGGTAGCACTCACTCCTGTGGCAGCAGCACTTGGGCTGGGTTCGCACCTGTGCGTTTTTTGGTGCTTTTTGCGGATTTGCACTACCGTCCATTTATCATGGTCTCCTATGGAACACGTTCTGTGCAATGCGCTGGGAGTGCATGGGTGTGACTCCAGCCTTATGCCGTGTACACACGGTCGGACTTTTCGGCTACAAAAGTCCGACAGACCGTCCGACAGACTTTCGACGGACTTTTGGCAGACTTTCTAACGAATGGACTTAACTACATATGATCACACAAAAGTCCGATGGATTCGTACCTGATGATGTACACCGGACTAAAATAAGGAAGTTGATAGCCAGTAGCCAATAGCTGCCCTAGCGTCGTTTTTTGTCCGTCGGACTAGCATACAGACCAGTGGATTTCTGGGTCCAGCGGAGTTACGACGTAAAGATTTGAAGCAAGTTCCAAATCTAAAGTCCGTCAGATTTGCGACTGGAAAAGCTTGCTAAAGGTCCGGTGGAGCCCACACACGATCGGATTGTCCGCCGGATTTGGTCCGTCGGACCAGTCCGGTCGAAAAAGTCCAACTGTCTGTACGCGGCATTAGAGTGTGGGTAGCGGAGCTGGTGGATGGATGTTTGGATAAAAGTCTGGGAAGTGGCAGTTCTTCTCCTTTGCAGACTGCTGTAGAGTTGTGGCTGAAGTGGCTGTCGACCAGGTCAAGATGACAGCAAAGATAATGGCTCTTTAAGACACAGCAGCCCTTTCGGTTTAACAAGAGATCCAAAGAAGGATTCAGAGAGGCCAGGGCTTACAGACAGTTTTTCAGACAGTGGAGGGGAGCTGGTTCAACCTTCCAAGCCCAGGGCCAACAAAGCTCCTGGGGCTGTTTCCACTGCTGCGTCCCCAGAGTTGCGCAATTTACACTGCGACTTTGCTGTGCGATTTGTGATGCGATGTCATTCGACCTGTGAAAACCACGTGAGAACAAATCGCACAGATGTCGGAACAAAGTAGTGCAAAAACCTTTTTTGGAGTCGCTGCGACTTAAGTCGCACCAATTCGAACGGGGACCATTGAAATACATGGGTTTTGACTTGTCATGCGACTTCGCATGTGTCAGGTTTCAAATAAGTCCTTCTGAAGCGGTCTCCGCTTAACCTTCTCAAGTAGGAGCAAGACTAGCCCAATTCGGGGGAGGGGGGGTTTTGGGCGGGCAAATTACATGATGTCTGGATTGTAGCCATCATTCAATCACATTATCGTCTTGAGTTCAGAACAAGGCCCCCTCAGACCTTGTTCATAGAAACTGGACTTCCTACGGATTTGGAAAGGAGGCAATGTTTGTAAGGATATATAGGGGAGCTGTTGGCAGCAAGGGCCATCCTTCCGGTTCCCAGAGGCTTCAGGGGGTTTTGGACCAGTTTTTGACCTCAAAGTCCTGAATTCTTACATGAAGGTTACACCATTCAAAATGGAGTCATTGGAAACGATTGTTTTGGTTGTGGAGTCAGGAGACCGATCCATCGATCTGGCGGATGTGTATCTTCATGTCTCTATAGACGCATCTCACCATCGCTTTCTCAGGCCTCCGTGGAAGGCTTTCATTTTCATTTTTAATCTCTCCCACTCGGTCTCTGCACGACTCAGAGAACTCTTTTTAAAGCTACTGCCTGCTGTCGCTGCGACTCTCAGGGTCAAGGAAGTGCAAATATTTCATTATCTAGATGACATGCTACTTCTGGGTCCGTTAAATGAGCTCCTTCTAGTTCATGTGAATTCACCTGCAAAACACTAACTCGTTTTGGTTGGTTGATCAACTTGCGGAAGAGCCAGATGCATCTGACCCAATTGTTGGAGTATTTAGGAGTACAATTCAACACAGATCGTGGTCGTGTTTCTCTTTCTCAGAGGAAGGTCCAGGGGATCCAGTCTCAGAGAAAGCAGTGATGGCCAGGCCTTCTATGATGCTGAAGGAATCCATGCAGTATCTGGGGGTTTTATCAGCCACAGGTCCAGTAGTCCCGTGGGTCAGGTGGGGCAGGAGGAGGTTTCAATGCAACTTTCTTCTTCAGTGGGATCATCTGCCAGTTCCGATAATCTGGTCCCTGGTTGGTGGTCAGTAGCTCGCAATCTTTCCTGTGGAGTTCGTTGAAGGCCTCAGAACCAATAGTGGTGTCAACCAATGCCAGTCTGGCAGGCTGTAGGGCATACTGCCTGGGACAGCAGGCTGAAGGCCAATGGTACCTTTGTGGGGCGAAGAGTTCAAATTTCCTGGGATTGGATGCTGTCAGACACGCTTTCAGAGTTCCAACCTATGTTGCGAGGTCGAGCTGTCAAGATTATTTTGGACAACAAAACTATGGTGGCTTATGTGTCTCATCAAGGGGGCACAAGAAGTCACCCTCTCCTTCAGGTGGCATGTCAATCTTCCTCTGCACAGAGAAGAATCTCGGCTCTCTTACAGCATCTTAACTCCCAGGGCCTGGCAATGTTTTAGCAGATCGCTTGAGTCGAGGCTTTGGGGATCACAACAAAGGGGGCCTCAACCCCAAGTACCTACTCAACATCTTCAGGGTCTGGGGGACGCCTTCAATAGATCTTATGGCATTGGAGAATTGTCAACTGCCTTGCTTCTTCACCAGGACCTAGCATCCACAGGCATTGGGTCAGGGTGCTCTGTCCAGGTCTTGGAACTTCCCCTTGGTGTATGTGTTCCCGCCGCTTCCATTGGCTCCCAAAATCCTGCTGCAGATTCAGCGAGAAAGGGTCACAGCAATAGTAGTCCTACCTTACTGGCTCAGGGAGCTGTGGTTCCCTCTGGCTTGGAGGATAAAGTTGGGCTCACCAATCCCTCTGCCTCTTTGTCAAAATCTCCTTCTGCAGAGTGGGGCCTGACACCCGAACCGCAGGAGGATAAAGTTAATGACATTATTACAGAATCGTCAGAATGAATGTAACCTATCACCGGATCTGGAATACTATGGAAAGGGGTTGGGACCTTGGATCTCCTTTAGTATCTAACATTTTGGAGTTTCTGCAGAGTAGTCTCCAAGGGTTAGCTTATAATTCCCTGAAGGGTCCAATCCCTGCCTTGTCGGCTATGTCGTGTACAAGAAATGCTCTACATCCGTTGGTGATCTGATTTTTTAGGGGCAGCCATAGAAATCAGACCTCCATTGAAATAGTTTTTTCCAAAAGAAGACTTAACACTAGTCTTGGGAACATTGCTGGTTCCTCCATTTGATCAAGCTTTCTCTTGTTCATTATTTCTTTTAACAGTTTTGTTTTTTACTAGCCGTGGCCTCGGCCAGAAGAGTCTCAGAGTTGTGCGCCTTCTCATCTAAAGAACCATATTGTTTGGTGCTCCCAGACAAGATAGTCCTTAGGCCGATACCGAGCTTTCTACCTAAGGTGCCCACATAATTTCATATGAACTGGGAGGTCATTCTCCCAGCCTTTCCGGCAGATACAGCTGATGAGTGGAGTAGGTTAGACCTGGTCTCTGCGGTTTCAACCTACCTGAAATGGACTAAAAGCTTTGGCAAACAAGATCAGCTGTAGGTTTTCCCAATGGGGCCTAAAAAGGGTATGCCAGCAACATCCAGAGTTGCGTCTTCCTGGTTTGTCAAGACCATGCATATTGCACACACCAAACGCTGGGCCTTCCTCCTCCTTCAGAGATCAAAGCACAAGGGGTATGGCAGCATCCTGGGCATACGCGAAGGTCGCCTCTGAGGTAGCTTGCAGAGCAGCAAGCTGGAGCGTGCCCAACACCTTTTTATTAGGCATTACAAGCTTAATATGGCTTGTCCGCCTGAGGAAACATTTAGCTCTACAGTATTACGGCGGCTGTTGCACATTAAAAATTTTGAGTAGCATTGTATTGAGGGTTTGGCTTATATTTTATTTTTTGTCTTCCCTCCCTTCTTAATATTATTGCTTGGTACATCCCATAGTAGGCTGACATGGGGAGGTCCAGGAATAAGGAAAATTGTTGTCCATACTTACCGTAATTTTCCTTTCCTGGATCCTCCCCATGTCAGCCGGAGGATTCCCACCCAGTTTATCCGTCGCGAGGCAGGGTTTTTTTGAACACTGGTGTGGGCAGACAGCCGCCCTTTTATGGGCTAGAAAAGAAGTGGTCCTGGAGGGGTCAGAGGGGGCGGAGCTGACCCATAGTAGGCTGACATGGGAAGGATCCAGGAAAGGAAAATTACGGTAAGTATGGACAACAATTTTCCTTAATGGTCCCATGGAAGCTTTTCTTATCCTTCAGACCTGCTTAGACATGCTGAAGGAGGTGACCTGCCTAATACATAGGTCCAACGTTTTAAATTCTTCAACCTGTGGGTGTTTGTTACAGATTTTCCACAAAAAAAAAAAAGTTGTTTTTGAAAACTGCACTAGGTAAGGTGGTCAGTATCATCTAAATACCAAAGTGCTGGCAAGTAGGTGATGACTTTTACTTATATAAAGTGCAGGATAAATGGTGACTCCTTATCGTCAGTGCAATACGTACACTTACACGCATTTTTAATGTGAGTACCCTGATTGTGTTTATTGTTTCTTAATAAAATTAAAAAAAAAAAAAATACTACACTATCAAGCATCCCCCCTGTTCTTCCTTTTATACTACCGCATGCCCACCTATGAGGCTTATTGAACCAGCCACGTCTGGCAGAGGGACATTGGTTGTATAGGCGGGCACAGACCAGCAGATCCGGAAACATCTAAGAGGTCGCTGGATACCCAAATCTATAGGGGACATACCTGTCACCCTCAAAGACACATTCACACGCTGTTGCCTTACAGCAGTAAGGTAAGGGGACACCCATATATTACATCTCGCACTGAAGAAAGGAAGTCACCATTCATCTGCACTTTATTTAAGAGAGCTATCACCAGTTTTTCCAGCACTTTATACTGTATACACTACGTATTGCACTGAAGATAAGAAGTCACCATTTATCCTGCACTTTATATAAGTAAAAATCATCACCTACTTACCAGCACTTTAGTTTGCTTGTTTGCACTATATACAAAGACGACTGCATGCATACAGTAATTTTTTTGTGATCTTTTGAGATCTTTAATGCTTTTACCTAAGAAGAAAGAGGACATTATATGATATTGCACCTTACTGTATGCCATTAGAAGTCCATCAGCAATCAGGGGTGTTTGTTGTTGATTTGTTACAGGAACCTTTTAACTTATCATTATTGGCACCTTTGCACTTTGTCACTATATTTGGGATTCGTCTAGTTTATCACATTATATGCACTATTGCATTTTGTATATTGATTACAGCGCAGCACTATCTTCTATTTTAATTCACACTAGGGTTCCGATATCACCTTCAGTGTTTGCAGCAGTACACAATTCATCTATTTAGTGGCACAGGATATTTTTTATCTTATCATCTAAATGCCACTTGCCAAGCTGTAAGTAAAATGTACAGCGATCTGAGCAGGTCTATAGAGAATGGACATGTTCACCGGCAGATTGGTGAAAATGCCATGTGTGAGCGGAAGTATTTGCTGAAGGCACATATACTAAACCTGTAATGGGTTGAAATGACAGTAAAACCTGTCTTGCACTGGTGTAACAGCATTCTCCAAAGGCCAGGAGACGTTGTTAACACTTTGCACATTTCTCAGCCTCTCAAATGTTGCTACACAGCACCAAGCCTAGTGAGCGATTCTTGTTAGAAGCTAGTGAAAGATATAATGGTGATCTTATCATAAGTGACGAGCGGTGGGCAGCTGAAAACATACCAGACCAATTTGTAATTTGTCTACAGTTTACCCCCAGTGTCTGAAATAGTGGCCACGGCAGGAGGTGGGAATTGTGAAAAGAAAGATAAACTAAATGTAAATGAGAAAAATCTACTGGAAAATGTAAATCTGGGTGAATTTAGGCTTAACTGTTCAAGCTGACCTCTAGGCAGATTAAAAAAGGCACATATGACTGTATCAATGCAAGCGGTGTGTACCTAAATTTTCACCCTCCTGCAGTCCCTATACAGCAGAGCTGGAATGTAAGAGGAAGAAGAAGTACAAGGAGTACAGGAGTCAATTCATGTGCTGACTTGAAGCATGCCGATAGCAGGAGACATCAGAGTGACAAATAAATTAGCTCATCACCCTCCAGTCACATGCTGGGGGAGGGGCCAAGATGACCTGAGCTCAGAGGAAGTTTGGTTGAATGTTGCTGGCTATCAGACCAAGGACATCTAGTGGCAAGCATAAATACTGCAGGGGAAATCTCTGGATTAAAAGGGACTATAGTTGCAAAATTTTGTTTTGTTTTATTAGCTTTTAATGGGTTATTGATTTTTATTTATTTTTTCCCTTGTCTGGTGTTCTGCTTTAGGGGTAGAAAAAATAAAAAAATATATCTTGAGATGAATCTAGGCAGCACTGCATATTTATTCAGGCACAGCCATAGGAGTTAAAAAACAAACAAAACTACCTTTAGGCGGCAATCTGATGACCTGGGAACCCTTTAGGCCCCTTTCACACTTGTGCGACCTGAAAGTCACGCGACTTGAAGCAATGCCTGTGTAATCTTGAGGTCTATGGACCTCAAGTCGCATCAAAGTCGGACCAAAGTAATGCAGGGACTACTTTGAAGTCGCACAGATATGAATGGTACTCATTGGAAATCATAGGTTAAGACTTGTCATGCGTCATGTAGTCCCAAGTCGCACAAGTGTGAAAGGGGCCTTAATGCCACCCCCTTCCTCCCCAACAGTACATATCTTTTCTTTGCTTCCCCACAATTATTCAAAAGGCAGTCCTGTGTAAGTTCTAAGTTGCTTTACACAGAGTTGAGCAGTTTCTCCCTACCCACCATGTGACAGCACTGAGCCATTCACCCACCATCAGTACTGTCACATGACCTGATGGGGAGCGAGTCATGGAGTTCCAAACACCTGGAAGTCCTGGACTTCTTTCTTTGTACCAGTAGCTGTACAAAGCAGCAGGGGAACAAAGGAAAGGTGAGAGTGTTCTGTTCGGAAGGGGTGCAGTAAAGTCAACCTGTTGCACTGCTTTGAAGGTTCAAAGGAGTTGTAACCCTAAAAAAAATAAAAAATAAATAAATAATAATTTCACATGTATTTGCAGAAAAACATGTGCATTTATTTTTTGCAGATGAGCCTGCAAAGCATTGCATCCGCAGTGGATGGCGGGTGCAATGGCACAGACTCCTGCAGGCTCTTCCTCCAGCTCCCTGTCCATAACGAGGCACAGGCTTTCAGTTAGAGAGCTGGAGTCAATGGAGGAGTGCGATAATCACCATCCTCGTCCTCCATTGAGGACAAGAAGTCCATCTGCTGCTGTGTGGAGCCCCACACCAATCAAATTTGACAGCTGCTGCGTGGGAGAACTCCTCCCACTGTGTCGGGGGGGGGGGTTTGCCCAGCACAATGTTATACCCTAAATATGGGTGTATCATATTAAAGATGAACTTTGTGAGTTAATGGAAAGCTGCACTGATGGCTGCATAGCATTAGTTCCCTGGTTGATTTACTTTTTTTTTTTTTTCCCCCTTTGTTTTCACCTGGTATTTCTGCCAGCAATCCACTTCCTGTCCTTTGGTGACAACACTCACTCACCATACTATAGTAGGCCAACAGTTACAGAATAAAACTACAAAACACCCCCCATTCTCTTCTCCACAACAGAAGGACTGGGTTCCATAGTTCTCAAACCAGGAACAATAGTAATGATAAGTCAGAAGAGGCAGAGAGCACAGGAATATCAGCATGGAAGATTTCTGGTAGGATCAACAGGTATTATTTTGCACGTACCAATCAGATAGAACACACTTTTAGCCCGGGTTCACACTGATGTGGTGTGATTTTACAAGCGATTTGGAGTGCCACTGCAGCGCGATTTTGCAGTGCGATTTGTGGCTTTTCAGGTGTGATTCTGACAGGCTTTAGAGCTTAAAGTCGCACCACTTCACACCAAACTCGCACAGTGCCCTTTTTTTTGAACCGCACCACATCTACATGAATGCTGCTGCCAGACTTATCCACCTTACCAACCACTCAGTGTCTGCCAACCCTCTCCTCCAATCACCCAGCGAATTCAATTCAAAATACTAACCACACCATACAAAGCCATTCACAACTCTGCCCCGAGCTACATCACCAATCTGGTCTCCAAATATCACCCAAATCGTCCTCTCCGCTCCTCTCAAGACCTCCTACTCTCAAGCTCTCTCGTCTCCTCCTCCCATGCTCGTCTACAGGATTTCTCCAGAGTCTCTCCCATCCTCTGGAACTCGCTACCTCCACCTGTCCGGCTATCCCTGAAAACTCATCTCTTCAGGAAAGCCTATCACGTCTCCAACTAATCTACCACTTCCATCAGCTCATTCCCCACAGTTACAACCTTTTGTACCACCTGCCCCACCCTATTAGATTGTAAGCTCTTCTGAGCAGGGCCCTCTTAATCCTCTTGTATTTTTTTTGTATTATAACTGCATTGTCTCCCTTGTTATATTGTAAAGTGCTGCGTAAACTGTTGGCGCTATATAAATCCTGTATAATAATAATAATAATAATAATCTACAGTATGTGAACAGCCTTCATAGGAAGCAATGTTTTTGCACTTGATATGTGGATCTTTGCATTCTGGAAGGGATCAGAACCCCATCAGATTCGTATAAGTGTGAACTGGGACTCAATGGTATATTTAACAGACCAAAGGGGACCATAGCAGTTCAATGTTAACCTCTTGCTTACTAATGCATATGTGCGGCTGCAAAGAGGGTGGGCTTAATGCCCAGCCACAGCACATGTGTGTCCACAGCAGCCAGAGGTTGTGTACCGAAATTGTGCCGACACAGCACACTGACCAAGCTGTCACTTACAGCTCTTGGTCATGGCTTCTGATCGGTAGTCAGCAAGGACAGACTTCCAATCATACGAACGCCAATAAGAGCGGTCACATGATACATAATCTGCGCTGCCACCAAAGTGTTAACATTGACATTCACTTTGACATAATGCTGTTAATAGTTATGCTGGGTTTGATAAAGAGATAACACAATAGCTGAAATACTTACTTTTCCAGGCTCCCCCTCCAGCATGGATCCTATACATCAGGCATGACCAAAGTCTGGCCCGCGGGCCAATTGTGGCCCACGTTTCGGTTTAATGCAGCCCCACTGGTAATTTGGATATATATATATATCTTTTGGGGCCCCCAACAAATCCCCAAGCGCCGAGGTCAGGGATTTGTTTGGGGGGGCAACAAAAGATATATATACTGTATTTATCGTTCTGGCAGCCTTGGAGGGGCCAGGGAGGGGGTGGGATGACTGCTGTCCGATTACATACAGGAGAATCTCATGTTTACTCGGCGGCCTCTGTAAAAGGGCTAGGCTGGCATTGGACAACTGATCTGTCTATCAAAGGAGGTGGGACTTTCTATTAAAGAGGCCGCTGAGTAAACAGGAGATTCTCCTGTATGTAATTCATTGACGCTCGTCCTGCCCCCCTCCGTCCCCTCCGAGGCTGCAGGTGGGCATCGATCAGGCTGCACTGATGGCAATGGTGAGGCTGCATTCAAGGCAATGGTGAGGCTGCAGATGGCCACTGATTAGGCTGCATTGATGGGCACCGACCCTTATTTTTCTTCACAGTTCTTTTATTAAAATTTATTTTTTTTCCTGAAGCTACCCTCTTAAAGTGAAGGTGCGTGTTATACGCCTGTGCCGATAAATACAGTATATCCAAATAACACGCCTGAGCTCATCCTTGGACTCTTCACCACACAGAGCCACAACGGCAAGAGAAGTCTTGTTGGGCAATGTATTAGTTCATTTGCATTTAATTTTAATGGTTCAAAAAACGTCAGGCAAAATGATCGGCCCTCACGCATGTTCACTTCATCAAATCTGGCCCTCTTTGAAAGATGTTTGGACACCCCTGCTATACATGAAACCCTAGGCCAGTGATGGCGAACCTTGGCACTCCAGATGTTTTGGAACTACATTTCCCATGATGCTCATGCACTCTGCAGTGTAGTTGGGCATCATGGGAAATGTAGTTTCAAAACATCTGGAGTGCCAAGGTTCGCCATCACTGCCCTAGGCATTTAGTCATGTGCTCTCTGCTCACAGTTCCCATTGGCTGTTCTTTCCGTACAGCAGGGAATCATGTGACCAGATGCCTCGGCATTTGGCAATGGAGGGATCTTGCTTGAGCATTTCTCCCCAGGAAAGGTTAGTCTTCAGCCAACCTATTTCACTTTATTTAGTCATTCCGGCAAAACAGCTTACATAGCTGTAACTCAAGATTTGAGTACAGGTCAGCTTTCATGGTTTATAGGACTCTATGGGCAACCACTAATATAGTTCCATTGCAACTACACACCCCCTTGCTACCCCACCATGCTTTTGCAGCTACTGCGGGAACTACAAGTCTCAAGCTACCTTGCCAGCCACTGACTTGTTGGAAAAGTATAGCTCTTTAAGTGCTATCCACATGGAATAATGGAATTTGTAGTTCCCCAGCAGTTTGCCAGAGAATACATTAGTATTTTACCATAGCCGACTTTTCTTTAACAGCTGCACGCAGCTTGCATTTATCTGCTAGAGATTATGCGAGGGTTAAAAAAAAAAAAAGAAAGAAAGATTTTCAGTATTTCTCCAGCGCAAAAAAGAATTTACAAATCATTACGGGGTGACCTCAGCTGCTGGACTTCTTATTTGCTGTACCAGCGAGATGTGCGCCTGCTGCTGGAGGTATTAAGCGTATGCGAGATGTGCTCCATGCTGCTAGCACATCTCGCATGTCTAACAGCAGCCCCTCGAACACGTGTGACTGATGCTGTCACCCCATGGAGTTACAAGACACAAACCGTTTTAGAGTGACTAACAGAGAACAAGAAATGATGTAAGGGAGAGAGGAAAAAAATGACAGCACAGGAAGAAGTGGGCTGCAGCACAGAGAAAACCACTGCAGGCCTCAGTCACTGCTGCAACAACAGGGCCCCCTAGTGGTGAAACAAGGAAAAACAAGGAAGGTTCATTTGTCTACATTTTACCATTGTGTGTCAGTTTTAGAGCGCTAACCCTATTGAGGGCTTAAGTATAGCCACTCTACGCTAGAACCTTTCTTCCAAAGGAGCTTACATTCTAATGTTCCTGGAGAACTGATACAGGAATGCACAATCTAGGACTAATTTGAATTAAAGACTTTAGTCTATATTTTTTGGAAGCTTACACAAGCTTAAGAACTTATGGGAAGAACATAGAAACAATATGCAGATTGTGTCCATGGCAGGAATTAAAATCTGTACCCCAGAACTGCAGGGTAACAGTGCTAAACAACTTGCCAATCAGTGCACCATGAACCTGTATGCAGTTCAGGTGCCTCTGTCAGTCTGTGTTGTAAGCAATGCGTGCCACACTAATAATAATAAATTCTTTAAAGTGGTTATAAACCTCAGACATGAAATATTAACAAAGCATATCCCTCTATAGTGAGCGCTTGTCTCAATCCAGAGCACTAAGTGTCATTCCTGTCTGTTACTTCATTCCACTGCTACCAGCATGAATCTGACAAGTTTTCCTGACACCACGAGAAAAAAGGTGACAGAGGAGGGATCCAGCTGATTGACAGCCTGTTCTTGTGTGCTGTGTGAAGGGGGTGTGTCCCTTCCCTCCAATTAGCTGTCAGAGCTCTCCTTGCAGTGTGTAATTTCAGCACTCCTCCCCCTTTTTTCTGACATCTCAGACAAGACATTTATAAATGATGGACTTTGAATGGATATAGACAAGAGAAGACTGCAGATAAACAGGTACAACTTATGTAGGATTTGTTTAATCTCTGTGTATCACCAGTCACTTCACTGGGTATATGGAAGGGTTTACAACCACTTTAAAAATGGCACAGGTCACAGTAGTTGGTTGACTAGGGAAAGTTGATAAGCCTTGGGTCGGCGTAAAAATGTTGCTATAGAGCCATGTCACTAAAGCCAATTATTATGTCCCTTTTAGGAAATATTTTAGCTACATTTTGCAGGGCTGTGCAATGTATGTAAACAAGTTCATAGCAACCCCTGACTCCAAGGAGCTTGCATTCTAACAGCTCCCATCTTCGCACACAGACCTGGGCCGGTTTGCTCACAAACAAATTACCTGTACGTTTTTGGGTTGTGGGTGTTAACCAGAACAATTAGATAGAAGCACAAACTAAACTCAGGACCCCAGAAAGAATGAGCACCACTAAGTCACTGCCATCTGGTCATGGACCCCCTGCTGGAGAGTGCATGTAATGTACACAGTGCTGCACCCCAAGGGAACCAGTCAGAAATAAATAAACGATAATAGAGGGTCCAACAACATACACCTATCTGAATTCTCTTTAGAGCTTTTTTTCTTAAAAGCAAGGATGGACAAACGTCTACAGAGCTCAGGAGAGGGGTAGTCCTATCAAGTTGCCATTAGGCACTTTTCTCAGCCTCTAATGAGCATCTGTACACATCAACGTACTTCCTTTCCCAGCTTGCTACTAAGTGTGAAAATAGCCATGCATTTCTGGTGAATCACAGTTAGTATTTTATGTGGGCCCATTTTTGTGTGGTCAGTGCATAAGACCATATTTAAAGGGTCAGTCCATTTAAAATGATTTTCTTTTTGTTTTGGGTAGATATTGCCGAGTTATCCCTCAAGGTCTTATGTTTCTGGAGGGCTACAGAGGTTGGATCTCTGTTCTTGAGTTCCTTGATCTGCATGCCTGCCTAAGCTATTGTAGATGGGTTTCCTGACTGATTTCTAATGTATTGAACAAAATTAGGGCTTCATTTTCCTAGTCCCAATACTACTTTTCTGTTGAAGCAGAAGTGCACTGTGGTTCTACATATGACTGTGCACTCCAATAGGCACCAGAATTTGACCTAGTGCACTCAGTAATCAGCACTTTGTAAGATGCCCGGTCAGATCCCCACCCCCCTCTACAATACAAGTCAGTGTGAGTTGATGCAGTTTTTTCGAAAAGACTGGACAAAGCTATTTGCAGACATATTGGTGTTTAATAAAATATTTCTTGCACAAAGAAGGATTTGTATCCGGAACCTTTCTTACCAGCATTCAAAAATGCCATTGACACAGAACATTCACTGTACCAGGGGTACCTCTACAAACATCATGCAGTCTTTTTTTAAACTGAAGTCTCTATAGACCATTATTATTATTAAACCGAATGTATAAAGCGCCAAAAGTTTGCGCATCGCTTTACAACATGAGGGTAACAGTACTGTTAAAGTACAATTTAATACAGGAGGAATCAGTGGGCTCTGGTCATTCAAGCTTAAAATCTAAAAGGGAGGGTCAAGTGATATCAAAAGGTAATAACTGTGGGAGATGAGCTCATGTTGAAATTAATACAAAATACAGTTGCTAGGTGGAGGCAGGATAGGCTGCTCTAAAGAGAAGGGTTTTTGGGGATTGTCTAAATGTGGACAGAGTAGGAGCTAATTAGATAGATTGGAGTAGGGAGTTCCAGAAGATGGGCGAGGCTCAGGAAAAGTCCTGGAGTTGAGCATGGGAGGTGGTGACAAGGGAGCTGGAGAGCAGGAGGTACTTGGAGGAACGAAGGGAACAATTTGGTTGGTATTTTGAGACAAGGTCAGTGATGTAGCTGGGGGCCGAGTCGTGGATGGCTTTGTAAGTTGTTGTTGTAGACCAGATAATTCCATGAAACCCTAGGGTTCCTCCAGAGGTTGCTAGGGGTTCCTTGAGCAATGAGCAATTTCTGCCTCTCAGATAAGTTCCCAATGACACCAGTGGTCTTTTTTAGCTATCTGTAAGGGGATAATTCTTCTCAATGACCACAAGTGTAAGAAGCATTCTTCCAACTGACCATCACACAATGTATCATGCATTATTGGACTGTTGGTGGCCATCCCATGGGTCAGAGTTCCTCAACAAGATAATTCCATGAAACCCTAGGGTTCCTCCAGAGGTTTCTAGGGGTTCCTTGAGCAATGAGCAATTGCTGTCTCTCAGATAAGTTCCCACAAACACTATTGATCTTTTTAGCTTTCTGTAATTCTTCCCAAAGACCACAAGTGTAAGGAGCATTCTTCCCACTGACCATCACACTAATGTATCAGGAGTTGTAGATATAGTAATTTTTAGCAGGGTTCCTATGTGTTGAAAGGTTGGGAAAGTCTGTTGTAGACCATCAGCACATTCCCTATGACCCCTATGTATACACCACTCCTAAAGTGCCCCTGCCCATTGAAATCAATGGGCAGCGGCGCTTTTAACCCTTTTTTTGGCCGCTTGTCAGGGGTTAATAGCGCCCCGCTAGCAGTCGAAAAGCACCGCTAAAATGTTGGTAAAGCCTCACTAAAAATAGTGGTGCTATACTGCCGACGCCCGGGCGCTGTGACCGTGAAAGTGCCCAAAGTGAACCTAGAACTGGACATCTGAAAGAACTGAGAGTGACCACCTAAGATTCTGCATGGAGACAGCTATATTCCCCACGAGCACCGAAGAAAGGTTGTGTCACACCACATCCATATGGCAATCTTCAAACGCAACAATGTAGGCTGCATAAACCACTATTCGATAGTTTTATACCCAGCTTTTTCCATATTATGATTCAATGTTTACTGCACTACAGTGTTAATTTTGGCAGCACATTTCGATTTAGTTTTAGTCATAGTCTTTTGACTAAAATGGCATTTTAGTTTTAGTCGCATTTTAGTCATCTGCAATTGTTTTAGTCGTATTATTGAACTAAAATCTACAGTACATTTTAGTCAACTAAAACCGAATGGGTTTAGTTAAATTGTAATGCATTACTTAAGTATTTTTCTACAATTTCCAAACTCATTATATACTCCTGGATTAAAAAAAAAATGATTATGTTATTATTTACGATTTTAAGGTTTGAACAAACTCACAGCCACAGATTTAGCTGCTGTGGATGGTGTGAGGAGGCCTATAATGAACACAGTGCTCTGGACGGTGGTCTGAGGAGGCCTGTAATGCACAGTGCTCTAAGGACAGTGGTCTAAGAGGCCTGTAACACTGCACAGTGCTCTGGATGGTGGTCTGAGGGTAGACCTGTAATACTCCACAGTGCTCTGGGATGGTAGTCTGAGAGGCCTGTAATGCTCCACAGTGCTCTGGATGTTGGTCTGAGGGGGGCCTGTAATGCTTCACAGTGCTCTGGATGGTTTCTGTAATGCTACACAGTGCTCTGGACGGTGGCTGTTATGCTACACAGTGCTCCTGACGGTGGCTGTTATGCTACACAGTGCTCTGGACGGTGGCTGTTATGCTACACAGTGCTCTGGACGGTGGTCTGAGGAGGCCTGTAATGCACAGTGCTCTAAGGACAGTGGTCTAAGAGGCCTGTAACACTGCACAGTGCTCTGGATGGTGGTCTGAGGGTAGACCTGTAATGCTCCACAGTGCTCTGGGATGGTAGTCTGAGAGGTCTGTAATGCTCCACAGTGCTCTGGATGTTGGTCTGAGGGGGGCCTGTAATGCTTCACAGTGCTCTGGACGGTGGCTGTTATGCTACACAGTGCTCTGGACGGTGGCTGTTATGCTACACAGTGCTCTGGACGGTGGCTGTTATGCTACACAGTGCTCTGGACGGTGGCTGTTATGCTACACAGTGCTCTGGACGGTGGCTGTTATGCTACACAGTGCTCTGGACGGTGGCTGTTATGCTACACAGTGCTCTGGACGGTGGCTGTTATGCTACACAGTGCTCTGGACGGTGGCTGTTATGCTACACAGTGCTCTGGACGGTGGCTGTAATGCTACACAGTGCTCTGGACGGTGGCTGTAATGCTACACAGGATCTGGACGGTGGCCTTAGGAGGCCTGTAATGCTGCACAGTGATCTGGACGGGGGTTTGAGGGACCTGTAATGCTGCACAGTGCTGGATGGTGGTCTCAGGTTTGAGGGGAGGCATGTAATGCACAGTGCTCTGGGACGGTGGTCTAAGAGGCCTGTAATGCTGCACAGTGCTCTGGACGGTGGTCTAAGGAGGCCTGCAATGCTGCACAGTGCTGGTTAGTGATCTCAGGTCTGAGGGATGGCCCGTAATGCATAGTGCTCTGTATGCCGGTGGTCAAAGGAGGCCTGTAATACACACAGTGCTCTGGATGGTGGTCTGAGGGAAGGCCTGTAATGTAAACAATCACACTGCTCTGCTCTAGATGGTCGTGAGTGGGATTCTCATCGGGAGGCCTGTAATGCACAGTGCTGCTCTGGATGGTCGTGTGAGGAGGCCTGTAATGCTGCACAGTGCTAACAATGCTTGTAGGGAGAGGAAGCACTCATGTGCTCTACACAGGCAGAAACTAAATGAAGGTAAATGTCACTCCCTCACATTTTCGTTTTGTTCATGGACAAAAAACGGAATTGATTTTCATCATAGCTTTCGTCAGTGGACGAAAATGTGGTATACTTTTCATAAAAGGCCGGTGACAAACAAATGTTATGAAAATGTTTTCATCAACAAAATTAACACTGTGGCACCATGAAGAACTCTATGTCTTCTCCCTAGTTTTCTCTTTTTCTATAATCTACACATTTCTTCTCATCCTCAATTTTTTTGTAACCCTGAGAACAATTGTGAGGACACTTTTGCCAGGGTTGCGTCTGTCTCTAATCTATGCCAGCACAGAGCACTGAAGTGGAGGGCAGGATGCAGTGTTATCACTAAGAGAGAGTAATTTAGGGTGTTTCCATGAAAAAAATGTTACAAATCCTAAATTTAGTGTATAGGACTATAAAAAGGTGAAAAAGGTGTGGGAGTTAGACACCTAAAAAAAAGAACTGGGTGCCCCACAAGAAATATGGGAATGCACAAAATGCTCACCCTGCATAAGAACGGACAAGGAGATTCTGTTGCTGAAATCCCACAGAAAGCCTGTAGGTAACTCAGCCAAGCAAGATCACTTTCGGGGAGACTAACCTGTTACCGTAAAACGAGACAGCCATTAAAAAGGCATGTAAGTCAGTTAGTGGTGCATTTGTAAAATGTATTGTGGGAAATTAAATTGCATGCTGAGAGCCAAGCTGCTCTTCCTTCACATCAAACATGCCATTAGTGAAATTCAGAGACTGCTAATACTGATTTCCTCCTGAAAATGCTCTTTGCCTGGTGATCATGTAAACCACATTGGTTACTCCAGAGTCACTGACCTGGCACAAGCATTCAGGCAAGTCAGAACTCTCATCTGCATTTTTTTCACAATCAGTGACTCAAGAGCTGAAGCACAGGTTTAGCATACCAGCCATGCAACCAGCATTCTTCCTCATATTTCTCTTTTGACTCTTTAAAAGCAAGTTCCAAAGGTAGAAACAAAATACACATCTAAACTACATTTACGTGAGAGGTCATGGAACTAAACTACCTAGGAGAGGCAACGAAAATGAGCGCACACATATCTGACAAACACGTGTGATTAAATGTATTTACGTGTTTTTTCGTTTTTTTTTTACATGTGATGTTCAGTAGATGCTCCATTTTCACCATTACCTGTGCCATAGTCAATCCGGGTGGAGTTGCCCACAGACTCCTTTAAATACACAGCCACCTCCGGCGCTGCCGCGCTTAGCTGAGAAGGGATCACCGTGGAAACGAGATTCTCAGCTTCCTGTGAACAAAACCCGGGTGTTAAGCATGTTTGTGGTTTTCTCTGCTGGAGCAATGAAGACTGCTGTGCATACGACAAGCGTGCATCTTTACAGCTACAGAATACTGAATTAGAACATTAAAGGGTCAGTCCACCCATAACTAATATTCCAATCTTTACTAAACCAACTAACAGTTTCTTACAGCTCTTGCTCTCCATGTTGGATTTATCAGTGATTTAATCTGAAAACGAGAAGAAAGACACCCCATTGTGACTGGGAATACCCAAAACTCTATGGTGGATAGATATGGCACCAGGAACAATGGCATGTGAATCCCACTGTAGGATCTCCCTAGAGGTATAAAAGACCAGTGGATTGCTCCAGTTATAATTGCAACATTACTTTTGTTCAAATCTCGGCCAGATCAGCAAGGACCAGCTGAGATTCGATCCGTCTATGGGCAAGCTGATTGTACCCGAGTCAAGGCGATCCATCCATCGACTTGGGTACAACCAGCATGTCTGATTTCTAGCAAGCGATTATTGCCAGCGGCTATAGCTGCTCTCAATATTCACTGTGTTCTCCCAGCAAGGACAGCTTCTGTGATCCCCCACAGCAGGAGGAATTCCCCCATCAACACTGCCTGCGTAGATGGGGAAATCAAGCAATTTTCTTTCCTGTAACCCGTGGTTGCAGGAAAGAAAATCGCACAATCTATGGCCTGCTTCAGAGTAGTTCTTCATAAAAGGACTAAGGGCTTGTTTACCCCATAGGCATTCTCTGAATAGCGATCCTCATTCGGATCGCTCCTAACAGGAGCATTTGGCAAGCAATGAGGAGGCGTTGCATTGCCTCCTCATAGCCTGCTTTAACCCCTTAATCTCTGCACTAGCACACCACAACTATGTGCATTGCACATGGTTGCTGGGCGGGTACAAAAGGGCCCCATTCAGTTGAATGGGTCGCGTTTGGCAGACGCTATGCCCATCAAAAGTGCCAGGGGGTATAAATCTTGACACTTGAGCTTGTTTTTACCCCCGGTTGCTACCTCTGCAGCTAAAGGGGATAGAGGTTCGGGGGGAGGGAGAGGCGCGGCTTAACTGCAGGATTGTACTTTTCCCTAAAGCCGGGGATTCAAACTGGCAGCCCTCCAGCTGTTGCGAAACTACTAAGTCCCATGAGGCATTACAAGGCTGACAGTTACAAGCATGACTCCCACAGGCATGATGGGACTTATAGTTTCGCAACAGCTGGAAGGCCGCCAGTTTGAGACCCCTGCCCTAAAGGCTCTTTCATATAAGCGGCAGTGCCCTCTGAAAAGTGATTAATGGTGGATCTTGCTTTTTTTGTTTCAATTACAAGGGGGATTTTGTATTAAATATTATACTAAAACCAAAAATCTATTGGTTTGACTTAAAGTTGTAGTGCGCTACCATTGACTTTATTGGATGCATTTGCAAATTGCCAAAGCCGCAAAGCATGGCAGCCACAGCATGTGTACAGCCCTGTCCAGCAGTAATGGCAGAATTTATGTGGGTGGTAAAACTGCGAGCCCAAATATTTAGATCTAAGAAGAAAATGTATGTTTGTGAGGGGAAATATTTTACAATTGTAACTAACTGAAGAAGATTGCAGTCAGCTCCCTCTCAGCCTGACAGCTACTAGGCTGAACCCTTCCGGTGTTATTACATCACAGTGGGAAAGAAAGCAGGGGCTGCGATACATGTTGCTGTCTCGGTATGAAAGTGTGTTACTCACTCCCCAGTCTGCACCCTCAGAGTAAGTCACTGGACCGGGACACATAGGAACCTTGAGCGGGACCCCTAGTTTTTTTGAGTGTGGCTTTGCAGTAAATACTATTTATGTTGTGTAGAAAACCAGTAAAAAACATGATCTGTGTCTGACATTACTCCTATATACTCTCTAGTCTCACTAGCGATTATGCAGACACATTCAGATAATATATATAAAAGGTAAAAACTTGATGTTCAACAAGTCACACAATGTCTAGCCAGTTCTGGATGAATCCTACCTGATCTAGCTTTGCGTACCAAGAACGAAATGCTTTGTTCCCGAAACGCGATGGTTGGTCCACAGGGGGCGTTTCATCAATCCAGCGATCCAATGTGTCCAGCAAGGCCATCAATTTCTCAACTGCCTGTGGGCCAAAAGCATACTTAGTACTTTGCCAGTAATACCAGCTAAGCTACTTAGATATACAGAGGGGTAGAGTATCATATAAAAAGTGTTTTTCAAAGCAATTATTTAGAGTCGAGATGTTAAATATTACTATGTGCTACAAAATTTTTAAAAAATATCCGACTGACTGCTTTGGTAACCTCAGAAATGAATCTTTCACACATGCAATGGAGTAAGGTCTATGGCTACAATGATATATTTGGTTATATATAGCCAAAACTTTTTTTTATAATTGTTGATAGAGTAACGTTGGCCATACATGGCTTGCAACTCGAACTGTGGTTGGCCTTGCTGGCATAACCCGGTTTGAGAAAATCTGATCTGAAAATGGAAGGAGAAGAGCGGAAAATTCTTGGGTGAACAGCAACTGCATACAATCGGTCCAGCCTTAGAGGTCAATGCAGGAGAGTGTGCCAGAGTGCCAACCTAAAGCTTAAATCAAGGATTCACAAAGTAAATGCCTACTTTCTGCAGCCAGCTTTAAGGCGTATTCCCTCCAGATGCAAGGTCATACATTTTTCTCAATTATCCTATATTTTTCAGTACAGAAAAACATGCAGGCTCCTGAAAATGTATTATTATTTTCAAAACAGCCTGTTCCAACCAACGCAAAACATCCTGTATGCTGCACTTTGAGTGGGCTAATCTGTAGGTTGCCAATCAAGTCAGTTCAAGTCAGAGTCACAAAAATGAAATGCATGACCTCACGGCAGTCAAGCAAACTATAACCAAGGCCTAGAGAAAAACAAACCTATGTTTAGCTGAAACCAAAAAACAGGTTAACATACAAGCCATGATCAATGGGAAAATGGAGTCAAGATTGGTAGACAATGTTCCCAAATGTACCTGGATCTAGCAACCCTTGATTGATAAAAACTTAAAAATACTTGCCACAGGGCTTCCAAAGCACACTGTAAGAACCCCGATAACCATATTCCCCCAGCCCACACAAAAAAAGAAAAAAAACTAAGCTGAGACAGGCCCTCTGGCTACCCCCAACCTCCCAGGAGCCCCCTTCTCTCCATTAAAGTGGTTGAAAAACTCAAACAGGAAATATGAAAAGAGCATATCCCTCTAAAGCAGTGGTTCTCAACCTTTGTAGTGCCCTGACCCCTTGATAAAGTTTCCAAAGTTGTGGGGACCCCTAACAGTAAAATTATTTTCATTGCATGGGTTGTCAGCACCCAAGGCAAGACAAGTTTTTTGAGCCCTTAACCCTCAGACATTTAGTGCTCCCTGAGTCCCTTACACTCGTACTGTATTAAAACCCCTTATGGTACATTTTAGGATGTACCACTCTTTCTCTTTGTTCTCCTTTCTTTCCATTTTATCTCTCTATATCCTAATTTCTTGTTTTTTTTTTTGTCCCCATCCCTCTCTCTAGCTGTCATTCTTGTTCTCTCTTATTCTTTCTCTCCGCTTTTCTTTGTTCCTCCCCTCCTTTCCTCTCTCTTCCATGTATTCTGTATTTTTTATTCCTTCTCTTACTCCTTGGTGGGGGGGTGGGGGAGTTGGGATGAGTGGCAGTGCTGGGGGGAGGTCTGATATGCTCTTGATCAAGGTCATCTGCTGATCTGAGAACTGTAGTGGGGTATTTTAATAGCAACTAAAATCACAGGTAGTGTTACTCACTGTGTCTCCAGCTTTACTGTGTCTCCGACTTTGTGGTGTCTCGTAGCAGTGACACCTATGCCGAGATCAGGGGATAGGATCTCCTCCAGCCCCTCCCACTTCACATTCCTTACCAGTCAGCTGACCTCTAGTCTCTGCCCCCCAGCCATGCCGTGAACTGAATGGGCGGCTGCGAAGAGGCTGAATGGGTGGCCGCGGGCTCCAGGAACAGCCTAGCTGGGCAGCCGCAAAGAGGCTGGGAGAGAGGTGCGGGCTTCAGGAACAGCCCAGGATTCGGTGACCCCTGGCAAATCATCATTCGACCCCCAGGTTGAGAACCACTGCTCTAAAGTGTGTACTTGTCTCAATACAGAGCACTATGTGTCATTTCTGTTTGCTGCCTTGTCCCTCTGATATCTAAAAGGAGCAGATATCCCCCAGATAAATGAAAAGGACTTTGAAGGCAACAAGGAAAAGGGGGTCTAAACAAAAATTGTATTAATACAGGGGCGTTCAAGGTGAGGCAAAATGACTATAGCATATTCTAAAATAGAATATGCTATGGTAATTCTGCCTCACCTTGAACGCCCCTGATGAAGGGACCCCACAAGTGTCCTGAAACGCGTCAGGCTTAATGTCTACAATTACCACGCACTAACGATACAGTTCTCGTATACTTGTTTTTAACTTATTCTCTTTTTGGTGATGTTTGCACCTGAATAATTTTATATTTTCTTCTACATATTAATAAATAAATTATTATTAATACAATTTTTGTTTAGACCCCCTTTTCCTTGTTGCCTTCAAAGTCCTTATCACTTATCTGGAGGATATCTGCTCCTTTACATATTGAATTTGGGATTGGCAACCTCCAGCCCCCCTTTTGGTGGACCTTTATAGTTATCTATATGTCCCTCTGATATCAGTCACTTCTGACAAGTTTTCCTGACACCAAGAGAAAAAAGGTGACAGGGGAAGGATCTCTAACTGATTGACAGTCTCAGCTCTGTTCCTGTGTGCTGTGTGGAGAGGGGGATGTCCTTTCACTCCAATCAGCTGTCAGAGCTCTCCTCACTGAGCTCTGTAGTGTGTAATTTCAGCTCTTAACACCCAGCAACTTACCCCCCCCCCCCCCCCACACACACACACACACACACACACACACACACACAAAAATCTCCTGGTTACAGAAGTTAATGTACAATCTGTATCCTCAGCAGGGTACTATATAGGTTTACAAAATAGAGAAATCACACATTTAGAAATGAAGAGGCTGCACACCCCGAAAAAATACAGGGGTGTCTATGTGGATGGCAATCTGTAATCTAATGTTTTGCTCCACTGTATCAAAATTGCTATTTATGATGAAATGTATATTGTATTGTATAACCAGAGCTCACATTTTAATTCATACATGCTATTGGAATCTCATATGGCAATAAAAAGAATTTTACAAACAGATACCTCTTTTTTTGATCAATTCAATCCCTTTTTCACTGCTAAAAAACCCCTTGGAACTTTTCCATTTTGCTATATAGGTTTATAATGACTCCTATTATGTTTTGCCATATTGCCCCTCATAGTTCCCTACCATTGTATTATACAGTGACATAGTTAGTCAGGTTGAAAAAAAAAAAGCACACGTCCATCTAGTTCAACCAATAAAAACACACACAAATTTAGCTGATCCAGCAAATATCTGATTGCCTCTTGGGTGCTCAGGAAGGAATATTTTTTTCCCCGCTGGAGCAAATTGGATCATGCTTTGCTGGGTTTTTTGGTTTTTTTTGGCTTCCATTGGATCAACTGTGAGTATAGGATTGTGTATATAAAATGGTATGATTTTTTTTCTTTCCTTTTATTGGTTGAACTAGATGGACTTGTGTCTTTTTTTCGACCAGACTAACTATATAACTAAGTGGAAAACCTCCATATATACTATCAAATACCCACAGTTGATCTAGACTATGATATGACTGTACTGTTATACTAATACATTACCTCAGAAACCAAATAAAACCGGTTAAAAACAAAATGAAGAAGCATGGCAATGTATATTACAGTGGTTATAAACTCTGTTACACCACTTGTACCTACAGGTAAGCCTATAATAAGGCTTACCTGTAGGTACTGTAAAGATCTCCTAAATTTGCACAGTTTAGGAGATATTCACTATACACGCATGCGCACTGAAGAAACGACCCCCTGATGCCGTTTTTTCAGGGCCCATGCTGTGACCGGTGGCTCCCGTGCGCGATGTAATCGCAGCTCTGGCCAATCACAGCACCCGGAGCCCACGAACCCGGAAGTAACTCCGGTGAAAGATGTCGGCCGTGGGAGCGGAGTGCGGGCGGCACTGCAGGGCATCGTTCTAAGGTAAGCATTTCATAATAAGCTAGTACGCAATGCATACTAGCTCATTATGCTTTTGTCTTGCAGGTTTTTTTTCGGAGGTTTACAACAACCTCTTTAATGCTTGTGCTGTAGTGATAATTAGTAACACAGGGTAGAACTGCAGTTCTGTACAGATTGATGAGCTGGTATAAACTAAAATCACAGAAAGTCCTATGTAATAGCACAATAGATTTTCGCAACACAGATTTTTGGGAAATTCTTATGCCAGCCTGTTTTGAAGAACTGCAATAATTTGAGAAGTGAGAGACAGCAGAGGGTGTCCGTGTGAATCAAGACACAATCTTACACTTATGATCAGAGTTTCATGCTTATTCCGCTGTCATTCTGCCACGTTTGCTACACTGTGACCCTATGGGCTTTCTGGAAGCCTTCACTTGCAGTGTCTATGTCATCTTTCATGCTACTTAGAATCTCCTGGGTCTTATAAAAGCCAATAAGATGTGTAAACAATAGTGTCAGTTAGGGGAAACGCTAGTTAACTGACTGAAGGCATTAAAAGTGTCTGTCTGACCTTGCCTTGGCCATGAACATGAGTTATGGAGATAATTCGAAATTGGAAAAAAATAACCCACCAAGCATAAACAGGCATGCTTGGATCATCTCAATGCGTGTGATGTCATTGTTCTGTAAAAGATCTTCTGGCTGTCAGATTGTACCCACAACTAACTATTATGTAATGTCCAGGGACACATTTAAGCTTAATTGATTGATAGGATGTTGCCCCTCCTCAAAGGACTCTTTCTACTTGGTTTTCTGGGTTTGGTATTTGAGTACCTATGGCGGCCTTTCTCAACCTTTTCAACGCAGAGGATCCCTTGAAGTAACTTTCCGGTTTCTGAGGCTCGCTGTTAAAAATGACTATCTACAACTCATGATACATTAGAGTGATGGTCAGTGGGAAGAATGCTCCTTACATTTGTGGTCGTTGTGAAAAAATACTCCCTTACCTATAGCTAAAAAGATCAATAGGGTCAGTGGGAACTTATCTGGAGGTGCAGAAATTGCTCAAGGAACCCCTAGCAACCTCTGGAGGAACCCTAATTGAGAAACCCTGACCTATGGAATGGCCACCAAACAGTCCAATACGAGCAATTGTGATTTCAATCATTCCTCCAATAATTAGATAAACTCTACCCTCCCAGGAGCCAATAATGAGAGCCTATTGGTTGGCAGCAGTCTTCACTGCTCAGGGAGATTTTATAACTTGATGGCAAGTCTTAATGAACAGAAGGTAGAAGAGTGAGGAGACACGGATCAACAGTACAGTAAGTACTGCAGAGTTTTACATCCCAACTATAGATATCTTCTTGTCTTCATTTTTAGGAGATATCAATAGCTACTTTCCATCAATACATAAGAGGCCACACCTTTGCTAATCAGCAGGGTAGGAGCACAGATACTTCAGAGAAACAACCAATTTTCTCAATCCCCAAACATTAGAGGATAGCAATACACATTCTTTCCAGTGGAAAGACATTTACTGAGATAACAGCAGTCCACCTCATCACCAGACAGATGCAAAGCAAATCAGCATTCAATACACACATTACCAGAATTACCAAAAACACACACACACACACACACACACACACACACACACACACTCCCTCTCACCATTAAGTTTCCTTGGGTATTTACTGTGATTTGTAATAATAGTGCATTGTTGACCTCCTTTATTAGGAAACAGTAACATCACAGGGGATGTGACAATGATATCTCTAGAAAGGGATATGCTAAGTTATCACACCTAACCATATTGTGACTTTGCTGTAGGTAAAGAGACCTTAAAAATCTAAAAATATGCCAACAGACATAAGAGTTTTGCTCAGTTTGGGCTGGTTACAAATGCATCAGGCAATGATATGTCCTGGCTGAACCTTCTTGGGAAACAAGGCAATCAGCCAGGTGGACTTTTCCTGACCAACTGATGATTTTTTTTCCCCCCCCGTCTCCTCTATAGGCCAAACTTGCACATTTATAGGATCCAAATGCATGTTTGTAGAATAAGCTTTTTGCATGAAAGACTGTGCATGCATAGTGGCCTCCATCTGTAGGGAGCTTTACCAATGACAATTCAATATTTCCCCCACACACGATGATTAAAGGGATACGGCTTAAGTATGTCAGTTTTTAATAAGTCCTTCCGGTTTCCAGTCAAATGAGGTGAGCTTATATATCCTTTGATGATGCAAAGGACTGATTGAGGTCATTGCCTCCCCATCAACCCAAGCATGTATTATACACTATACTAAATTCCCTGTTGAAACTATATAGCTCCTTGGTATACAATATGCATGATAGCACTACCATAAAGATATACAGTTAGGTTACAGTTATATATTTGGACACTGGCACAATTTTTTTTTTTTTTCAGGTCTTTACCAAAACATATTCAAGCTAAACTTCTAGAATGGATATGGGCTGAAAGTACACACTCTCAGGTTTAATATGAGGGTATGTACATCCAAATCAGAGGAAGGGTTTAGGAATTACAGTTCTTAAGATTAGCCACCCCCCTTTTTCAAGGGACCAAAAGTAATTGCACAATTGAATCAAAACCTCTTTTATGGCCAGGTGTGGGTT
Source organism: Aquarana catesbeiana (assembly GCF_042186555.1). NCBI lineage: Eukaryota > Metazoa > Chordata > Amphibia > Anura > Ranidae > Aquarana > Aquarana catesbeiana. Next base: position 246,277,642 of record NC_133332.1, on the reverse strand, counting down.
ACTCCATTATTTATTCATCAATTAAGCAGGTAAAAGGTCTGGAGTTGATTCTAGAGTGTGGCATTTGCATTTGGAATCTATTGCTATAAGCCTACATCATGCGTTCCAAGGAGCTGTCTATGCAAGTGAAACAGGTCATTGTAAGGCTTCAATTAACAAAAACAAATCCATCAGAGAGGTAGCAGCAACATTAGGAGTGGCCAAATTAGCAGTTTGGCACATTCTGAGGAAAGAAGAACGCACTGGTGACCTCAGCAACATAAAAATGCCTGGACGTCCACGGAAGACAACAGGGGTGGATGATCGCAGGATTCTCTCTATGGTAAAGAAAAACCCATTTACAACATCCAAGTGAAAGACACTCTCCAGGAGGTGGGTGTATCATTGTCAAAGTCCACAATCAAGAGAAGCCTTCACGAGAGCAAATACAGAGGGTTCACCACAAGGTGCAAACCATTCATAAGCATAAAGAATAGAAAAGCCAAATTAGACTTTGCCAAAAAAAAATCTAAAAAAGCCAGACCAGTTCTAGAAAAGTATTCTTTGGACAGATGAAGCTAAGATTAATCTGTACCAGAACGACGGGAAGAAAAAAGTGTGGAGAAGGCTTGGAACAGCTCATGATCCCAAGCACAAAACATCATCTGTAAAACATGGTGGAGCTTGCAGTGAGATGGCATGGGCATGCATGGATTCCAGTGGCACTGGGTCATTGGCGTTTATTGATGATGTGACAGAAGACAGAAGCAGCCGGATTAATTCTGCAGTTTTTAGAGATATACTGTGAGCCCAGATTCACCCAAATGCAGCAAAGTTGATTGGATGGCGCTTCACAGTACAGATGGACAATGATCCAAAACAAACTGTAAAAGCAACCCAGGAGCTTTTTGAGGGAAAAGAAGTGGAATGTTTTGTAATGGCCAAATCAATCACCTGATCTCAACCCAATTGAGCAGGCATTTCACTTGCTGAAGGCAAAACTAAAAAGGCAGAAAGACCCACAAACAACGAACAACTGAATACAGCTGCAGTTAGAGCCTGGCAAAGCATCAGAAAGGAGGAAACCCAGTCTTTGGTAATGTCCATGGGTTCTAGACTTCAGGCAGTCATTGCAATTACATTTGAGCCCCTGAAAATATGGGGCACTGTGTATAAAAATTGTTGCAGTTCCTAAAATTTGTACTTGATATTTATGTTCAACCCCTTGGATTAAAGCTGAAAGTCTGAACTTCAAATTAATTTGGATTTTTTCAATTCTGGTGGCATACAGAGCCAAAAGAATGAAAAATTGTTCCTGTGTCCAAATATATATGGAGTGGACCGAACTGTATATTTGGACACAGGCACAATTTTCATACTTATAGCTCTGTATGTGACCAGAACAAAATTAAAACGAAACAATACATTTGAAGTGCAAACTTTCAGCTTTAATTCAAGGGGTTGAACATAGATATCATGTACATATTTTAAGAACTGCAACCATTTTTATACACATCCCCCCCCCCCCCCATTTTCAGGGGCTAAACTGTAATTGGACAAATGAATATACAGTGGGTATAAAAAGGTCTACACACCCCTGTTAAAATTTCAGGTTTCTGTAATGTCAAAAAAAAAAAATAAAAAAAAAAAAAGAGGAGACAAAGATAAATAATTTCAGAACTTTTTCCAACTTTAATGTGACCTATAAACTGTACAATTCAATTGAACAACAAACTGAAATCTTTTAGGGGGAGGGAAGTAAAAATAAAAAAAATAAACTAATATGGTTGCATAAGTGTGCACACCACTTCAGCCCCGGAAGATTTGGCTGCTCAATGACCAGGCCATTTTTTCCGACGCTGTACTAAATTTATATCCGTTTTTTTCCCCACAAATAGAGCTTTCTTTTGGTGATATTTGATCACCTCTGCGGTTTTTATTTTTTGCGCTATAAACAAAAAAAGAGCGACAATTTTGAAAAGAAAAAAAACACAATATTTTGTACTTTTTGCTACAATGAATATCCCCAATATTTTCTTAAAAAAGCAAATTTTTTTTCTCAGTTTAGGCCAATATGTATTCTTCTACTTATTTTTGGTATTGACAACTATACAGCGATCAGTGCTATAAAAATGCAACAATTACTGTATGAATGTCACTGGCAGGGAAGGGGTTAACACTAGGGGGCGATGAAGGGGTTAACTGTGTTCCCTAGTGTGTGTTCTAACTGTCGGAGGATGGGACTGTCTATAGGAGATGACAGATCGTGGTTCCTAGCTATTAGGAACTCACGATCTGCATTTCCTGTCCTCACAGAACAGGGATTTGTGTGTTTATACACACGTCCTTGTTCTGCCTCTTGTGCTCGCAAATGCCGGTCACGTGCACCCCCCAGTACAGCGGGCGCGCGCTTTCTATCCCACTTAAAAGGAGCCGACATACAGCTACGTTGGTTCGTGCCAACCTGCCGCAATATAATGACGGCGGCTGGTCGGCAAGTGGTTAAACTAATACTTTGTTGAAGCACCTTTGGTTTTTATTACAGCACTCAGTCTTTTTGGACATGAGTCTATCAGCATTGTACATCTTGACTTGGCAATATTTGCCCACTCTTTGAAAAATAAAAAATCTAAATCTGTCAGATTGCGAGGGCATCTCCTGTGCACAGCCCTCGTCAGATCACACCCCAGATTTTCAATCGGATTTAGGTCTGGGCTCTGGCTGGTCATTCAAAAACTTTAATCTTCTTCTGGTGAAGCCATTCCTTTGTTGATTTGGATGTATGCTTTGGGTCGTTGTCATGCAGAAAAAATGAAGTTACTATTTATGTTCAGCTTTCAATCAGAAGCCAAACGTACAGGAGGCTTCCGCAAGCGCTCCTTAAAAGAGAGTCTTTCTCTGAGTCTGGAGTCAATGAGGATGGCAAACGTGATCAACTTCTCCAGCTCAGTGGGTATATCTCGAGCTGCTATCTCATCCTTGATGGAATCCGAGAGACCATGAAAAAAAGCAGCCACGAGGGCCTCATTGTTCCAAGCAACTTCTGCTGCCAGAGTACGGAATTCAATGGCGTAGTCGGCAACAGTTCTCGTACTCTGATGGACATGAGGCACTTGACGGGAGACCCCCTACAGCCTGTAGCCATGTGACTCATGAGATGGTTCCATTGTACATCGCCGTATGGGCTCTTTTCTTGTCAAGTTTCAATACAGGGACGTCAAATGCCCTTTTAAAAGGAGGCCACAAACTCAGGGTAACTCAATACACAGGTTTTTGCGTCTCCCATAGAGGGTTTGCCCAGGCCATTGCTTTTGTGCCAATATTGACTGGTGAATTGACTCAACTTTTATTGCTCCTGGTGATGTCACGGGACTACTCTATATTACCAAAAGTATTGGGACCTGCCTTTACACAGCATCCCTGTAGGGTTCAATATTGAGTTGGCCCACCCTTTGCAGCTATAACAGCTTCAACTCTTCTGGGAAGGCTGCCCACAAGTTTTAGGAGTGTGTCTATGGGAATGTTTGACCATTCTTCCAAAAGCACATTTGTGAGGTCAGGCACTGATGTTGGACAAGAGGGCCTGGCTCACAGTCTCCGCTTTAATTCATCCCAGAGGTGTTCTATTGGGTTGAGGTCAGGACTCTGTGCAGGCCATTCAAGTTCCTCCACCCCAAACTCGCTCATTCATGTCTTTATGGACCTTGCTTTGTGCACTGGTGCACAGTCATGTTGGAACAGGAAGGGGCTATCCCCAAACTGTTCCCACAAAGTTGGGAGCATGAAATTGTCCAAAATGTCTTGGTATGCCGACGCCTTAAGGGTTCCCTTCACTGGAACTAAGGGGCCAAGCCCAACCCCTGAAAAAAAATCCCACACCATAATCCACCAAATGATTTGAACCAGTGCACAAAGCAAGGTCCATAAAGACATGGATGAGCGAGTTAGGGGTGGAGGAACGTGACTGGCCTAAACAGAGTCCTGACCTCAACCTGATAGAACACTTTTGGGATGAATTAGAGCAGAGGCTGCGAGCCAAGCCTTCTCATCCACATCAGTGGCTGACCTCACAAATGGAAGAATGGTCAAACATTGCCATAAACACTCTTAAACCTTGTGGACAGCCTTCCCAGAAGAGTTGACGCTATTATAGCTGCAAAGGGTAGGCCAACTTAATATTGAACCCTACAGACTAAGACCGGGATGCCAGTAAAGTTCTATATCTTCTAAGTTCCCTTTTCTAGATTAACGTTTCTCAACCTTTTTAAATTCAAGGCATCCTTTAAAATTATGGACAGTCTTGAGGCACCCCTTTCTAAAATTTAAAAAAATGATTCTAATAGTTTAACATCATACATCAACATTCACACATGTAGGACACCCAACGTTAGAGGGGATTTATTCTTCCAAATCCAATATACTTTTGCACCCTGGTAATGACTAGTATTCAAATGCTTCTCTTCTCCCTCAGTTTTTCTCCGTCACTCAGCTATTGTGACCCCAGCGCTAACAGAGAGGGCCAGGGGAGGGTCATTAGATGTTGGGATGCCGGTGGCTAGAAGGTCGTAATGGTGCACAATGAAAACCTATGGCTTTGTGTAACAACCACTTTCCGCCCGCCATATAGCAGTATAGTCAAGTTATCCTGACTGGACGTCATATGTCATCCAGCAGGATAAGGCACGGGGGCCCGCAGCGTGGTGATCGCTGGTGTGATGTGTCAGTGTGACACACCGCATCTCCGATCTAGGTAGAGAGCCTCTGACCAGCTATGTCTAATCACAGCTGATCACAGTGTAAACAGGAAGAGCTGTTATTGGCTTTTCCTCCACTCGCACTGACAGACGCGAGTAGAGGACAGCCGATCGGCTGCTCTCCTGACAGGGGGGGGGGGGGGGTCTGTGCTGATTGATTATGTGTGTCCCCCGAGGATGCCAAACCCGTGCCCACGAAGGCTGCCCACCCATGACCACCAGGGATGCCAATCAGTGCCCATTAGAAATGCCAATCAGTGCCCATCAGTAATGCCTGCCAGTGTCTCCTCATCAGTGCCACTCATGTGTCACCCATCAGTGTTGCCTATAAGTGCCCATCAGTGCCACCTATCGTGCCCATCAGTGCAGCCTATCAGTGCCCATCAGTAAGGGAGAAAACTGCCTTATTTACAAAATTTTATAACAAACAATTTTTCTAAATTTTTGGTCATTTTCCATTTGTTTAGCAAAAAATAATCACCCCAGTGGTGATCAAATACCACCAAAAGAAAGCTCTATGGGAACAAAATGCTAAAAAAAATGTTTGATTACAGTGTTGTATGACCGCGCAATCGTCATTTAAAATGCGACAGCGCTGAAAGCTGAAAATTGGCTTGGGCGGGAAGGGGGGAAAGTGCCCTGTATTGAAGTGGTTAAAGGCAAGCTTCATCTATCTGCTGGCTTGTATACAATCTGGTGCAATTTTTAGGCATTTTGCCAAGGCACCCTGGTTAAAAAAGGCTGCTGTTCTAGAGGATGTGTTGATAGGCTCTTGGAGGTTAAAAGAGTAGTTTGGAGTGCCTGAAAACACAAGATCGTACTCACTTGTCTTTGCTGCGCGAGCTCGCAGGGGCGGGGGCGCTTTAATTTTTTTTTTCTTATTTATTTTTATATTTATAAATTGTGTTTAAAAAAAAAAAAAAAAAAAATTTAATCCAAAAGACCCCCGATCCCTCCTTTGCACTTCAAAGTATTCAGATCGCCAAAAACGGCGATTCTGAATACTGTGTATTTTTTTAAAAACGGGGCAATTGGCAGCCCAGTAAACGGGAAGTGACGTCACTTCCATGTTTACGATTAGGAGGCTGGGACAAAGCCACTAACGGCTTCATTCCAGTCCGTCCCCAGCCGATCGGTCATCGGACCTCCCGATGGAATGGGCGTCCCCTCCCGCTCCTCCGGTATAACAACCGAGCGGCTTTTAGCCGCATCAGTTGTTATAACTGGATAGCCGATCGCCGGCTCTAAAAAACAGTACTGGGATAATGCCTGCAGCTGCGGGCATCATCCCGGTATAACCTCGGAAAGCCGAGTACGCACATCTGCGTACGCTCGGCAGGAAGGGGTTGAACAACAAACATATACTTACCTCTACTGTGCAGCTCGTTTTGCAGAGTGGCCCTGATCCTCGTCTTCTGGGGTCCCCCGGCAGCTCTCACGGCTCCTCCCCACATCAGATATACCCCTAGGAGAAGCGTTGTCCCGAGGGTGTTACCTTGCGGGTGCGCTCCCGAGTCCAGCATTCGACATCCATAGCCGCCGAATGTATGACTCGGCCCCGCCCCTGGCGTCATTGGATTTGATTGACAGCGGGAGCCAATGGCTGCGCTGCTATCAATCTATCCAATCAAGATCCAAGAACCCTGGGCAGAGAGACAGCTTGTCCCCAGCGGGTCAAGTTCCAGGGCTCAGGTAAGTAAAATGAGGGGGGCTGGGGGGCCGGTCATTGCCAGGTGTTTTTTCACCTTAATGCATAGGATGCATTAAGGTGAAAAAACACAAAGGTTTACAACCCCTTTAAGGGCAGAGACTTATGTGAATGTACAATATAGATGTGTGTAAAACTCTGTGTAAATTGACAGCGCTATACAAGTACCTGTAATAAATTGTTTTAAAAAATAAAACAAAGCAGTGGGAGTAGATTTACTAAAACTGAAGCACTCGTAATCTGGTGCAGCCGGGCATAGTAGCCAATCAGCTTCTAACTTCAGCTTGTAAAATTATAGAAGTCCAGCCAAAGATCGTTTGGCTGGACTTCTCCTATGGATCACAGGAGTGCAATTCGTTTTGCACTCCTGTGACCCGTTTTCAGCAGAGTCCGCTCTCTGCTGACATATTGGATATCAGTCCAGGCACCGCGTCATCCTAAAAAAATGGGAGTTCCTGGACTGACACCCCGCTCAGCCTCTCAGAGAGCCGCTGAGAACCTGAGACGGCCGCTCCCTCCACAGCTCAGCGCTCAAATGAGCGAGGAGGGAGCAGAGCAGAGAGCTGTGACTGACAGTCTGCAGCTCTCTGTTCAGGGAATTGTCAGAACCGAGTGATCAGCGATGTTCGATCGACTGGTTCTCAACGTAGAGGCGCTGGGGACAGATGCAGCATCAGACCAATGCTGCATCCACCGAGGTAAGTATAATTCTAAAAAAAAACAAAAAAAAAAAAAAAAAAAAAAACCTTACTTCTCTTTTAAGCTTGGACAATAAAACCTAGAAGCCGATTGGTTATTATGCGCAGCTGTACCAGATTCTGTGTGCACCAGTTTTAGTAAGTCTCCCCCAATATGTTTCAAAGCTATAACATTAAAAGAGCACCTGTTCACAGCCCAAATCCCTCTTCTGACTGCCCAGCCTGGGTGGGGCTGGCACAGCGTCTGCATCCTTCAGCGTGTCTGAGATTGGACAAAGGGAGTTTCACAATGGGCAGATGGCATACTATGAGAGTGAGGTCTGTGTTAGTCCTCCTGTATTCACTGCAAGCCAATTGACAGACAACAACCCCTTCGTCCGCTCACAGTATACTGCTTGCCCCCTTGCGTTTGCATCAGCACCGCAAATAAAAGCACGGCACTCATCCCACACAGGTAGTTGGAAGACAGATTTCTGCTATGAACGGTTCTAGTTTACTATTATAGTCTGCTGGCATATCGGCCCCCTACCACAGTCCTCCACTTTTCTTTTGAACAAATGCAGGCTTGTCTTTTAAAATTGTTCATTTTTTTCTTTAAACTTTACCCCAGAGAGACGAGCAGGTTCGACTTAAAACACTTGTTCGGCTTTATGTCACGTTTGTTCAACAGAAGGACCACGTAGTGGTCAGAATTAAGGGGCTCCCTAGCCATGCTAGTTATTAATTCACACCAATAACGATAACCAACCTATCCCAGTTCATGCCAAAAGATTCAGCTGTGGGTGCTACAGCTTCAAATTGTAATTAAGAATTAAAAGAAGGAATAGATGCTTGTTTTAAACAATACTGGTGATTTACATGGCCAGCAGCCTTCCAGCTATAGGCAGCTCATTACAGGCAAACTGGCTCTTCCATTCCTCTTACAGAGCAGAGGCTGGCTGAGTAATAGCTGCCAGGGGATGGCTGTACCTCTAGGCTCAGGCGATGGAGAGGAGGAGGAGGAGGAGGAGGATGGGGGGGAGGGGAGGAACAGTCACGCATCCATTGCTCTCCACTGCTTTTTAAAGGGATTAAAAACAGCAGAGCCGTATCTAGCGAGCAGGCCCCAGCTGCCAGCCCAGGCAGCCTAATACATAATTAAAGAGACACACAGCATCGTTGGTGTCTGGGTCTCTTTGAAAAGCGATGTGTGGAAGCTCAAGCGGCATCCCTTTGTCCAGCTAAATTAATATTGCAACGGAAGCATCAGGCTGTATGTCCTGTGTAGCCGGGGTCACAGGCCGAGGGGGCCGCTCGCTCCGTCAGCACAATGTCCTACCTGACTAGATTGGCCACCTGAACACCGCAGCCCATTATGTACGAAGGCAATCAGGGGTTGGAGGAAGCTGAGGAGCAGGGCGATTGTTGTAAAGACTGGCAAAAGAGAATAATTGGTCATTGAAGATGCTAGCAGCTTAACAGAAATACACGGAGGAGCCGTTACATAACATATAACTCATTGGCACATAAAAAAAAAAAAACACACAAACTATTTTTATAGTTTCCTACTACTCTTTGGTAAATTTTTCAATCAATCCAGTAAATTAAAACTGCACAGTACATGTAAAACCTCACAGAAGTTTTCAAATCGAGAACAGATCTGTATTATTATTATTTTATATTATTATCAAAATTGGGTACAACCCTCACATTTTTGTAAATATTTGTCTGCGCATAACACGCACCGGCGTATAACACGCACCCCAAGTTTAGGAGGGAATTTTAAGGAAAAAAAAACTTACATTTAAATGCCCATCAATGCAGCCTTATCAGTGTCCATCTGCAGCCTTTCAGTGTCATTTGCAGCCTTGTAGTGTCATCTGCAGCCTTGCCCAGTGACACTGCAGACTTGTCAGTGTCACTGCAGTTTTTAAATATGACGCCGCCGAGGGACACAGAGCCGGTCCTGTGTCTCTCGGTGGCTCTCGGCTGCTTTCGGCTCCTCTCGTAGTCCTGTGGGCGGAGCCAAGCACCGCCGATATATATACATAGCCGAGTGTGCTCGGCTAGGTTTGGCTAGCTCCACTCACAGTCACGCCCAGTCCCTGTGTTATGTCCATCATAGGGCGAGACTGGGCGTGACTGTGAGCGGAGCTAGCCGAACCTAGCCGAGTACACTCGACTATGAATGCATGTCGGCGGCGCTCGCTCCTCCGCTCACAGTCAGTGGGGGATCGGCGTATAACACGCACCCGCGACTTTCCCCTGATTTTAAGGGGGAAAAAGTGTGCATTATATGCCGATAAATACGGTATTTTATTATATCTTTTCATGTGACAACACTGAAGAAATTACACTTTTCTACAAAGTAAAGTAGTGAGTGTACAGCTTGTATAACAGTGTAAATTTGCTGTCCCCTCAAAATAACTCAACACACAGCCATTGGCAACAAAAGTGAGTACACCCCTAAGTGAAAATGTCCAAATTGGGCCCAAAGTGTCAATATTTTGTGTGGCCACCATTATTTTCCAGCACTGCCTTAACCCTCTTGGGCATGGATAACACCAGAGCTTCACAGGTTGCCACTGGAGTCCTCTTCTACTCCTTCATGACAACATCACTGAGCTGGTGGATGTTAGAGATCTTGCGCTCCTCCACCTTCCATTTGAGGATGCCCCACGGATGCTCAATAGGGTTTAGGTCTGGAGACATTCTTGGCCAGTCCTTCACCTTTACCCTCAGCTTCTTTAGCAAGGCAGTGGTCGTCTTGGAGGTGTGTTTGGGGTCGTTATGTTGGAATACTGCCCTGCGGCCCAGTCTCCGAAGGGAGGGGATCATGCTCTGCTTCAGTATGTCACAGGACATGTTGGCATTCATGGTTCCCTCATTGAACTGTAGCTCCCCAGTGCCGGCAGCACTCATGCATCCCCAGACCATGACACTCCCACCACCATGCTTGACTATAGGCAAGACACACTTGTCTTTGTACTTCTCACCTGGTTGCCGCCACACATGCTTGACACCATCTGAACCAAATAAGTTTATCTTGGTCTCATCAGACCACAGGACATGGTTCCAGTAATCCATGTCCTTAGTCTGCTTGTCTTCAGCAAACTGTTTGCGGGCCATCTAGTACATCATCTTTAGAAGAGGCTTCCTTCTGGGACGACAGCCATGCAGACCAATTTGATGCAGTGTACGGCGTATGGTCTGAGCACTGGCAGGCTGACCCCCCACCCCTTCAACTTCTGAAGCAATGCTGGCAGCACTCATCTGTCTATTTCCCAAAGACAACCTCTGGATATGACGCTGATCAAGTGCACTCAACTTGTTTGGTTTTGCTTTTGTGCACTGGTCCAAATCATTTGGTGGAGGGGAGATTATGGTGTGGGGTTGTTTTTCAGGGGTTTGGCTTGGTGCCTTAGTTCTAGTGAAGGGAACTCTTAAGGCATCAGCATACCAAGACATTTTGGACAATTTCATACTCCCAACTTTGTGGGAAAATTTGGGGGATTGTCCCTTTGTGTTCCAACATGATTGCGCACCATTGCACAAAGTAAGGTCCATAAAGACATGGATGAGCGTGTTTAGGGTGGAGGAACTTGGACTGGCCTGCACAGAGTCTGGACCTCAACCCAACAGAACACCTTTGGGATGATTTAGAGCAGATACCGTGAGTCATGGCTTCTCGTCCACATCACTGCCTGACCTCAAATGTGCTTCTGGAAGACTGGTCAAACAATCCAATAGACACACTCCTAAACCTTGTGGACAGCCTTTCCAGAGGAGATGCGGTTATAGCTGCAAAAGGTGGCTGAATAAAAGTCAGGGGGGAACGTCCAAATAGTAACCAACGCGTTTCAGTGCTCCAAAGATGTCCTCTTCATCAGAGTTGGAAAACAATATGAATAGACTAGAAGTGAACTGGACCTTTGATGTTATTTCTTCCATACCGATTACAAGCACAGGTCTCAGCAGCTGCTTTTTTTCTCTCGTGGGATCTGACTTCTTAGCATTCCTTACGCACTTGCCGAAAGGATGGTGAGGTCACCCTTTGCAGTATGGAAGCCGGGGGTAAGGAACACATATACACATTGTTTTGTGTATGTGTGTATAGGGGTAAAGCATTGAGCGAGCAGTGCAGCGATCCCTAGAGGTGTGCGCTGACATCTAAATAATTACAATGGTGTGAATATGATGTACATAGGTGTAAATACTTTCTGATTAAATCGAAAACAGCGATGGTTATTTTTTGAAGCACCCATTAAATAAAGATTTTTTACAATGCTTCACATTCTGGATTGTCTAATAAAAGAGCACAGCAGTTCTGCATTTGTTGACTGTTCCTGAAGAAGGAAAAGGTAGACAGTCCCTTAAAGGAGAAGAAGGGGGGCATGCCACTCTTCTGAGTCATTTAGATGACTTGAGGCCAGTTCCCAGCAGAGAAATAAAAAATATTTGTACCACTTGCATTTCTGCTGTACATGAAATATACAGGACTAATACTAGGACTGACAATACATACATTATATATACACACACACAGTGGGGACGGAAAGTATTCAGACCCCCTTAAATTTTTCACTCTTTGTTATATTGCAGCCATTCGCTAAAATTATTTAAAGTTCATTTTTTTCCTCATTAATGTACACACAGCACCCCATATTGACAGAAAAACACAGAATTGTTGACATTTGTGCAGATTTATTAAAAAAGAAAAACTGAAATATCTACACCTTCATTTGAGTCCAGCTGTGTTTGATCATACTGATTGGACTCGATTAGGAAAGCCACACACCTGTCTATATAAGACCTTACAGCTCACAGTGCATGTCAGAGCAAATGAGAATCATGAGGTCAAAGGCACTGCCTGAAGAGCTCAGAGACAGAATTGTAGCAAGGCACAGATCTGGCCAAGGTTACAAAAAAAATGTCTGCTGCACTTAAGGTTCCTAAGAGCACAGTGGCCTCCATAATCCTCAAATGGAAAACGTTTGGGACGACCAGAACCCTTCCTAGAGCTGGCCGTCTGGCCAAACTGAGCTATCGGGGAAGAAGAGCCTTGGTGAGAGAGGTAAAGAAGAACCCAAAGATCACTGTGGCTGAGCTCCAGAGACGCAGTCGGGAGATGGGAGAAGGTTGTAGAAAGTCAACCATGACTGCAGCCCTCCACCAGTTGGGGCTCTATGGCAGAGTGGCCCGATGGAAGCCTCTCCTCAGTGCAAGACACATGAAAGCCCACATGGAGTTTGCTAAAAAAACACCTGAAGGACTCCAAGATGGTGAGAAATAAGATTCTCTGGTCTGATGAGACCAAGATAGAACTTTTTGGCATTAATTCTAAGAGGTATGTGTGGAGAAAACCAGGCACTGCTCATCACCTGTCCAATACAGTCCCAACAGTGAAGCATGGTGGTGGCAGCATCATGCTGTGGGGGTGTTTTTCAGCTGCAGGGACAGGAAGACTGGTTGCAATCGAGGGAAAGATGAATGCGGCCAAGTACAGGGATAGCCTGGACGAAAACCTTCTCCAGAGTGCTCAGGACCTCAGACTGGGCCGAAGGTTTACCTTCCAACAAGACAATGACCCTAAGCACACAGCTAAAATAATGAAGGAGTGGCTTCACAACAACTCTGTGACTGTTCTTGAATGGCCCAGCCAGAGCCCTGACTTAAACCCAATTGAGCATCTCTGGAGAGACCTAAAAATGGCTGTCCACCAACGTTTACCATCCAACCTGACAGAACTGGAGAGGATCTGCAAGGAGGAATGGCAGAGGATCCCCAAATCCAGGTGTGAAAAACTTGTTGCATCTTTCCCAAAAAGACTCATGGCTGTATTCGATCAAAAGGGTGCTTCTACTAAATACTGAGCAAAGGGTCTGAATACTTAGGACCATGTGATATTTCAGTTTTTCTTTTTTAATAAATCTGCAAAAATGTCAACAATTCTGTGTTTTTCTGTCAATATGGGATGCTGTGTGTACATTAATGAGGAAAAAAATGAACTTAAATGATTTTAGCAAATGGCTGCAATATAACAGAGAGTGAAACATTTAAGGGGGTCTGAATACTTTCCGTCCCCACTGTATATATTATACACACACACACACACACATTTAGGTCCATATATATTTTGACACAGGCACAATTTTCATATGGTTTGGCTCTGTATGCCACCAGAATAAAATTAAAACAAAACAATCCAAATGAATTTGAACTTCAGACTTTCAGCTTGAATTCAAGGGGTTGAACATAAATTTCAAGTACAAATTTTAGGAACTGCAACCATTTTTATACACAGTCCCCCCATTTTCAGGGGCTCAAATATAATTGGACAAATGAATATAATCATAAATAAAATGTTCATTTTTTATATTTTGTTGAGAATCCCTTATTGGTAATGGCTGCCTGAAGTCTGGATCCCATGGACATCACCAAAGACTGGGTTTCTTCCTTTCTAATGCTTTGCCAGGCTCTAACTGCAGCTGTCTTCAGTTGTTCTTTGTTTGTCGGTCTTTCTGCCTTTAGTTTTGCCTTCAGCAAGTGAAATTGGGTTGAGAACAGGTGATTGACTCAGCCATTGCAGAATTTTTCCCTATCCTTTCCTTCAAAAGCTCCTGGGTTGCTTTTGTAGTGTGTTTTGGATCATTGCCCATCTGTACTGTGAAGCGCCATCCAATCAACTTTGCTGCATTTGGCTGAATCTGGGCTGACAGTATCTCTCTAAACCGGGGGTCAGCAACCCGTCGATCGCGGTCCACCTGTCTACGGCCTGCAGGTGACAGTTGGACCGCGAACAGGTTCCTGCATCGCTGACACCCGCCTTCTTGGTGCCGGTCCTGGTCTTTCCTCACAGCCTCCAGCCTCCTTCGCGCCTTCAATGTCCTGGTCTCGCTCTCTCTCTCTCCCTCCCGACTCCTCCACGTTCTATGTCCCAGTCCTCTCTCCCTTCTGTCTCTGCGACTGTTATCAGTGAACATCAGAGACTGGGAGGAAGCACAGCTCAAGACTGGGGGGGGGGGGGGAGCCAGTCAACCAAACTTTTTAGGTTAAACTACTGGCGACTGGTTGCTAGAACACAGGGTGGTCCTAATTAACCAATCACCAGCTTGCTAATATAAAAATTGACTCTGCCAGCTCCCGCCCTCTGTCCAGAACTGTGCTGCCTCCCGGTAAGACACTGCTATGGGAGGGAAGGGGGCCCCAGAGGTTACTGCGATAGGAGAAGGGGGGGGGGGGGCAGAAGACACAACTGTGTGCTTGTGTGTGTTGTGAAGGGGCCAGAGGACACTGTTATGGGCAGGGTCACTCCCATAGCAGTGTCCTCTAGCAGTGTCCTTTGCATCACCTACCACCCCCCTGATCCCTGCATCCTGAGCCTAATATACTCCTTAACCCTGAACTCTGAGTGCAACGCACTCATGATCCCTGCATTCTGAGCGTAATACACTGGCGAACCCTGCATTCTCTGCATTACGCACGCCTAAACCCTGCACTCTCTTGTAATACTTTTTTTTTTTGTTCTGATAAAAATAATTTAAAAAAAAAAGGTCGGTGTGATCTTTGACTTCATTAGTGTTGTTCAAGTACATCTGCAGCTCTCGAAGGTTGCCTACCCCTGTTCTAAACACTGCAGAATTCATCTGTCTTCTTCTGTCACATTATCAATAAACCTTAATGACCCAGTGCCACTGGAAGCCAGGCATGCCCATGCCACTACACTGCCTCCACCATGTTTTACAGATGACGTTGTGTGCTTTGGATCATGAGCTGTTCCAAGCTTTCTCCACACTTCCCCCCCCCCCCCCCCCCCCATCATTCTGGTATAGATTAATCTTAGTTTCATCCGTCCAAAAAATGCTTTTCCAGAACTCGTCTGGCTTTTTTAGATGTTTTTTGACAAAAGTCTAATCTGGCTTTTCTATTCTTTAGGCTTATGAATGGTTTGCACCTTGTGGTGAACCCTCTGTATTTGCTTTTGTGAAGTCTTCTCTTGATTGTAGACTGACAATGATACTCCCACCTCCTGGAGAGTGTCCTTCACTTGTCTGGATGTTGTGAATGGGATTTTCTTTACCATAGAGAGGATCCTGCGATCATCCACCACTGTTGTCTTCCATGGATGTCTAGGCCTTTTTATGTTGCTAAACTCACCAGTGCGTTCTTCTTTCCTTAGAATGTACCACACTGTTGATTTGGCTACTCCTAATGTTGCTGCTCTCTCTCTGATGGGTTTTTTCCTTTTTTGAAGCCTTACAATGGCCTGTTTCAC